>NC_069499.1:530670918-530730627 GCF_027579735.1 Bombina bombina | reverse complement strand
AAAGACCAGAAAGCTTCTGCCATTCCATTGGCATCGTGGTTGAAATCTTTATTTCATCATGCCTATGTTGAGTCGGGTAACACTCCGCCTCAAAGGATTACAGCTCATTCTACTAGGTCAGTTTCTACTTCCTGGGCGTTTAAGAATGAAGCTTCGGTTGATCAGATTTGCAAAACAGCAACTTGGTCCTCTTTGCATACTTTTTCATTCAATTCTACCATTTTGATGTGTTTTCTTCTTCTGAAGCAGTTTTTGGTAGAAACGTACTTCAGGCAGTGGTTTCAGTTTGAATCTTCTGCTTATGTTTTTTCATTAAAATTTTATTCTGGGTGTGGATTATTTTCAGCAGGAATTGGCTGTCTTTATTTTATCCCTCCCTCTCTAGTGACTCTTGTGTGGAAAGATCCACATCTTGGGTAATCATTATCCCATACGTCACTAGCTCATGGACTCTTGCTAATTACATGAAAGAAAACATAATTTATGTAAGAACTTACCTGATAAATTCATTTCTTTCATATTAGCAAGAGTCCATGAGGTCCGCCCTTTTTTGTGGTGGTTTTGATTTTTTTGTATAAAGCACAATTATTCCAATTCCTTATTTTTTATCACCCCACTTCTTGGCTATTCGTTAAACTGAATTGTGGGTGTGGTGAGGGGTGTATTTATAGGCATTTTAAGGTTTGGGAAACTTTGCCCCTCCTGGTAGGAATGTATATCCCATACGTCACTAGCTCATGGACTCTTGCTAATATGAAAGAAATGAATTTATCAGGTAAGTTCTTACATAAATTATGTTTTTTATATATTTTTATATATATATATATATATATATATATATATATATATATATATATATACAGTTTATCATTTAATATTGCAATTTTAAAGTGTTTATTGCCCTTTTTAAGGCCCTTTGTGAACTGCAGTGAAAATAGCAACTAATAGTTGGTTCTCTTTGCATTGGAAAATAAATGGTTGGGAGTTTGCTGTCATTATGTCACAAGATATTGCTTTTTAATTAAATTCAGATTTCTTTAATTTAAATATTCACTAGGTATCTCCTGGGCAGCTTACAAAGAAATATAGCTCGTGTTCCACAATATTTCTAGATGACAGCACAGTCAGTCAGCCTAACCTCAGAAGCACAATTAAATGGTAAGTGGCATCATCAGTAGTGGCATAAAATGGACACTTTTGTCATGATTTTTTTTTTTTCCTTGTAGTATTTATAACTTTTTACAAATCATTATGTTGTCATATTTGATATATACAATTAATATGATAAATGAGAAGTGTGCAAACTGGGAACAAACAAAACATAACAGGCTGTTCTGTGGCTAGGCCTCTTAACTAGCTAATTATGCCTTTGCTCCTTCCCTGGTGAAACACTTCTCTCTTATTATGTAAATGATGTCGTTTGGGGACATGAGACAGGATTTGGTACATTGTAGTCAAGTTTTTGTCTGTTTTGTCTAAAATATGGCATGTCACAACAGCCTATAGCTTCTTAGTCCCCCCCCCCCCTAAAAACACATCCTGTATACATCAATATTTTCCCCATTCCTGAAACTGCCATATAAGGAAATTGATAATTTTGCTTAATATGTTGTTACATTTGCAAGATGTCTCAATCTGATCCTGTCTCAGAATTCACTGTTGGATCCCTGCTACCTGATAACAGTTCTACCAAAGCTAAGTGCATTTGTTGTAAACTTGTGGAGATTATACCTCCAGCTGTGGTTTGTAATAGTTGTCATGATAAACTTTTACATGCAGAAAATGTATCCATCAGTAGTAGTTCATTACCTGTTGCTGTTCCCTCAACATCTAATGTACAAGATATACCTGTAAATTTAAAATAATTTATTTCTGATTCTATTCAGAAGGCTTTGTCTGCCATTCCGCCTTCTAATAAACGTAAAAGGTCTTTTAAAACTTCTCATAGAGTTGATGAAATTTCAAATGACCTGCAACCTACTGATTTATCCTTATCTGATGAGGATCTATCTGATTTAGAAGATCCTGCCTCAGATATTGACACTGACAAATCCTCTTATTTATTTAAAATGGAGTATATTCGTTCTTTATTAAAAGAAGTGTTGATTACATTAGACATGGAGGAAACTAGTCCTCTTGATATTAAAACTAATAAACGTTTAAATTCTGTTTATAAACCTCCTGTGGTTATTCCAGAGGATTTTCCAGTTCCTGATGCTATTTCTGATATGATTTCTAAAGAATGGAATAGGCCTGGTACTTCTTTTATTCCTTCTTCAAGGTTGAAAAAGTTGTATCCTTTGCCAGCAGTTAGATTGGAGTTTTGGGAAAAGATCCCCAAAGTTGATGGGGCTATCTCTACTCTTGCTAAACGTACTACTATTCCTACGGAAGATAGTACTTCTTTTAAAGATCCTTTAGATAGGAAACTTGAATCTTATCTAATGAAGACTTATTTATATTGATGTCATCTTCTTAGGCCTGCAATTTCTTTGGCTGATGTTGCAGCTGCTTCAACTTTTTGGTTGGAAACTTTAGCACAATAAGTATCAGATCATGATTTGTCTAGCATTGTTAAGTTGATTCAACATGCTAATAATTTAATTTGCGATGCCATTTTTGATATCATCAAAATTGATGTTAGATATGTCTTTAGCTATTTTAGCTAGAAAAGCTTTGTGGCTCAAATCTTGGAATGCTGATATGACTTCTAAGTCCAGATTGCTATCTCTTTCTTTCCAAGGTAATAAATTATTTGGTTCTCAGTTGGATTTAATAATTTCAACTGTCACTGGGGGTGGGGGGGAAGGGAGTTTTTTTGCCTCAGGATAAAAAACCTAAGGGTAAATCTAAAGCTTCTAACCGTTTTCGTTCCTTTCGACATAATAAATAACAGAAATCTAATCCTTCCCCAAAGGACTCTTTTTTTCCAATTGGAAGCCTTCCTCAAATTGGAATAAATGCAAGCCATTTAAGAGATCAAAGCCAGCCCCCAAGTCTGCATGAAAGTGCGGCCTTCATTCCAGCTAAACTGGTAGGGGGGCAGATTAAAATTTTTCAAAGATGTTTGGATCAATTCGATCCAAAATCATTGGATTCAGAGTATTGTCTCTCAGGGGTACAGAATAGGATTCAGAGTAAGACCGCCTGTGAGAAGATTTTTTCTCTCACGCATTCCAGAGAACCCAGTAAAGACTCAGGCTTTCAGATCTGGAGTTATCAGGGGTAATCATGCCAGTTCCATTTCAGGAACAGGATCTGGGGTTTTATTCAAATCTATTCATTGTCTCAAAGAAAGAAAATTCATTCAGACCAGTTTTGGATCTAAAGATTTTGAATCGATATGTAAGAGTACCAACTTTCAAGATGACTATAAGGTGACTATAAGGACTATTCTGCCTTTTTTCAGCAAGGGCATTATATGTCCACAATAGACTTACAGGATGCATACATTCATATTCCGATTCATCCAGATCACTATCAGTTCCTGAGATTCTCTTTTCTAGACAAGCATTACCAATTTGTTGCTCTTCCTTTTGGCCTAGCGACAGTTCCAAGAATCTTTTCAAAGGTTCTTGGTGCCCTACTCTATCTAATCAGAGAGCGAGGTATTGCAGTGTTTTCTTATTTGGACGATATCTTGGTACTCGCTCAGTCTTTACGTTCTGCAGAGTCTCACACGAATCAACTAGTATTGTTTCTTCAAAGACATGGTTGGAGGATCAATTTTCCAAAAAGTTATTTGATTCCTCAGACAAAGGTAACCTTTTTAGGTTTCCAGATAGATTCAGTGTACATGACTTTGTCTCTAACAGACAAGAGACGTTTGAAATTGGTTGCAGCCTGTCGGAACCTTCAGTCTCAGTCATTCCCTTCAGTAGCTATGTGCATGGAAGTTTTAGGCCTCTCCAGCTTTGTACGCTGAACCAATGGTGCAGGGATTATACAAGGATATCAAAATTAATATCCTTAAATCCTGATGTTCGACTTTCTCTGGCTTGGTGGTTAGATCACAGTGGTTAGATCACCATCGTATAATTCTAGGGGCCTCTTTCGTTCGTCCAACCTGGACTGTGATCACAACAGATGCGAGTCTTTCAGGTTGGGGAGCTGTTTGGGGATCTCTGACAGCACAAGGGGTTTGGAAACCTCAAGAGGCGAGATTACCAATCAATATTTTGGAACTCCGTGCAATTCTCACGGCCCTTCAGTTTTGGCCTCTGTCTAAGAGAGAACCGTTCATTTGTTTTCAGACAGACAATATCATAACTGTGGCATATGTCGATCATCGGGGTGGGACTCGTAGTCCTCAAGCTATGAAAGAAGTATCCCGGATACTTGTTTGGGCGGAATCCAGCTCCTGTCTAATTTCTGCGGTTCATATCCCAGGTATAGACAATTGGGAAACGGATTATGTCAGTCGTCAGACTTTAGATCTGGGAGAAAGGTCACTCCAGCCAGATGTGTTTTTTCAAATTGTTCATATGTGGGGGCTTCCAGAAATAGATCTGATGGCATCGCATCTAAACAAAAAAACTTCCCAGGTACCTGTCCAGGTCCAGGGATCCTCAGGCGGAAGCAGTGGATGCATTGACACTTCCTTGGTGTTATCAACCTGCTTATATTTTCCCGCCTCTAGTTCTTCCAAGAGTGATCTCCAAGATCATCATGGAGCAATCGTTTCTGCTACTTGTGGCTCCAGCATGGTCTCACAGGTTTTGGTATGCGGATCTTGTTCGGATGTCCAGTTGCCAACCTTGGCCACTTCCATTAAGGCCAGACCTATCTCAAGATCTGTTTTTCCATCAGGATCTCAAATAATTGAATTTGAAGGTATGGAAATTGAACACTTTGTACTTAGTCATAGAGGTTTCTCTGACTCAGTGATTAATACTATGTTGCAGGCTCGTAAATCTGTTTCTAGAAAGATTTATCGAGTTTGGAAGACTTACATTTCATGGCGTTCTTCTCATAAATTCTCTTGGCATTCTTTTAGAATTCCTAGAATTTTACAGTTTCTTCAGGATGTTTTGGATAAAGGTTTTTCTGCAAGTTCCTTGAAATGATATATCTCTGCTCTTTCTGTTTTATTCCAGAGGAAAATTGCTAAACTTCCTGATATTCATTGTTTTGTACAGGCTTTGGTTCGTATCAGGCCTGTCATTAAATTAATCTCTCCTCCTTGGAGTCTTAATTTGGTTTTGAAGGCGTTACAGGCTCCTCCATTTGAGCCTATGCATTCTTTGGACATTAACCTACTTTCTTGGAAAGTGTTTTTCCTTTTGGCCATCTCTTCTGCTAGAAGAGTTTCTGAATTATCTGCTTATTCTTGTGATTCTCCTTTTCTGATTTTTCATCAGGATAAGGCAGTTTTGCTGACTTCATTTAAATTATTACCTAAGGTTGTGAATTCTAACAACATTAATATAGAAATTGTTATCCCTTCTTTTAGTCCTAATCCTAAGAATTCTTTGGAGAGATCGTTACATTCTTTGGATGTGGTGAGAGCTCTGAAATATTATGTTGAAGCCACTAAAGTTTTCAGGAAGACTTCTAGTTTATTTGTTATCTTTTCTGGTTCCAGGAAAGGTCAGAAGACTTCTGCCGTT
The DNA here is from genome assembly GCF_027579735.1 of Bombina bombina. Lineage (NCBI taxonomy): Eukaryota > Metazoa > Chordata > Amphibia > Anura > Bombinatoridae > Bombina > Bombina bombina. The sequence goes on along the minus strand of NC_069499.1, from coordinate 530,725,018 downwards.
TCTTTGGCATCATGTTTAAAGCTTTTGATTCATCAAGCTTATTTGGAGTCGGGTAAAGCCCCGCCTCAGAGAATTACAGCTCATTCTACTAAATCAGTTTCCACTTCTTGGGCTTTTAAGAATGAAGCTTCAGTTGATCAGATTGGCAAAGCAGCAACTTGGTGGTCTTTGCATACATTTACTACATTCTACCATTTTGGTGTACAGGTAGCCCTCAGTTTACGCCGGGGTTAGGTTCCAGAAGGAATGGTTGTAAATCGAAACCGTTGTAAATTGAAACCCAGTTTATAATGTAAGTCAATGGGAAGTGAGGGAGTTAGGTTCCAGGGCCCTCTCAAAATTGTCATAAGTAACACCTAATACATTATTTTTAAAGCTTTGAAATGAAGACTTTAAATGCTAAACAGCATTATAAACCTAATAAAATAATCACACAACACAGAATATATAATTAAACTAAGTTAAATGAACATTTGCTAAACAGCATTATAAACCTAATAAAATAATCACACAACAAAGACTTCACTTGCATTTTTCTGCAAACAGTTCTTTCTATGCGTTCGAATCAGGAATGATTTATAGACAGGAAGATCTTGTTCCTTTGAAATCTGCTCGATAGCTCAGGTCTGGTTAAACTGATTAATTTCAGCTTGCTTGGCTTTGCTGCAACACAAGCGGACAGCTCCACTTACTGGCTATTTTAGCAAATACACTGCTTCTCAATGCTTTTCAATAGCAGTCACATGACTGGAAAAAAAGGTTGTTATTCTGAAACGGTGTAAATTGAACCGTTGTAAAACGAGGGCCACCTGTATTTGCTTCTTCGGATGCAGTTTTTGGTAGGAAAGTTCTTCAGGCAGCTGTTTCAGTTTCATTCTTCTGCTTATGATTTAAGTTTTTTCTTTTTATTATTTGAGAATAAACTTATATTTGGGTTGTGGATTATTTTTTTTCAGCGAAATGGCTGTTTTTATTTTTATCCCTCCCTCTCTTGCGGAGAGTTCCACATCTTGGGTATTGCTATCCCATACGTTACTAGCTCGTGGACTCTGGGCAATTACATGGAAGAAAACATAATTTATGTAAGAACTTACCTGATAAATGCATTTTTTTCATATTGCAAGAGTCCATGAGGCCCACCCCCTTTTTATGGTGGTTATGATTTTTTTTGTATAAAGCACAATTATTCCCAAATTCCTTTGATGGTTTTTACTCCTTTCTTTATCACCCCACTTCTTGGCTATTTGTTAAACTGAATTGTGGGTGTGGTGGGGGGGTGTATTTATAGGCATTTTGAGGTTTGGGAAACTTTGCCCCTCCTGGTAGGATTGTATGTCCCATATGTCACTAGCTCATGGACTCCTGCCAATTATGAAAGAAATTAATTTATCAGGTAAGTTCTTACATAAATTATGGTTGTTGGTTTTTTTTTCCAGGGCGATTGCCAAGATCTGGCAGGAAGAGCTTTGTTGATTCTGCTTGCTCCAGCTTGTTCCTGCAGAATTTGGTATGTAGATCTGGTTCTGATGTTTAGTTTCTGTCCTTGGCTGCTTCCTTTGTATCCAGACCTATTTCAAGATGCATTTTTTCCATCTGGATTCTAGATCTCTTAACTTGATGGCATGGAGATAGAATCAGAAACACTGTCTTTTAACTATCCGCTCAGTTTCTGAGTTTCTTATACAGACTCGTAAGTCTGACTAGGGGAATTTTTATTTAAAGTTCTGGAAGGCTTTTAATACTTGGTGTTTTGAATCAGTGTTTTTTTTTCTTGGTATTGATTTAGAATTTCTAGAATTCTTGCTTTTTTATTGTATGGTTTGGATAATGTTTTATCCTCAGGTTCTGCGAAAGGTCAGTTTTCTGCCCTTTTTCGTTTTTCTTCTGTAAGAAAATTACTAATCTTCCTGTCATTCATGGTTTAGTTCAAGCCTTGCCTAGAAATAAGCCATTTATTATCTAATTTTTTCCTCCTTTGAACCTTAATTTCACTGAGGATTTTGCAGGCTCCTCCTTTTAAACCTATGTACCAGGTGGATATTAAACTTCTTTCTGGAAAAATTTGGTTTCTTTCAGCTATTTTTTTTTCTACTACAATTTTCTGAGCTTCGAACTCTTTCTTGTGTTTTCTGACCATATAAGTTGGTACATTGTTATTTCTTTGCCTTTTTCCTAAGGATTATTCAAAGATCTTTGAAGTGTTATGTAGACACTACTAAGGATTTTTGACAAACCTTTTTACTTTTCTCCTTTTGCTGGTTCTATGCAGGGCAGACAATTTCTGCTGTTTATTTGGCTTTTTTGTTGAAGACTCGATTTTATATAGCTTTCTTGGAGGCAGGTCAGCTTCCGCCTAGATAGATTTCTGCTCATTCTACCAGATCATTTGCCACGTCTTGGGCATTTTAGAATGCTTTTATCAGTGGACCAAAGTGGCAAGGCAGCTACTTGGTCTTCTTTGCTTATTTTTGTTTTTCCTACCATTTTGATGTTTTCGCTTCTTCTGAGACAGCCTTTGGTAGGATGTCCTACAGACAGTTGTCGCAGGTTTATTTGTTTTTGCCTGCTGTTTTTTTTTTTTTTTTTTTTTAAATAGACTTTGTTTTTTATGTTCTTACTTGTGGACTCCACAGCTTGGGTATTAGTTCCCAGGAGTAATGGATCTTGTATGAAAGAAAACACAATTTTATACTTAAGTAATAAATTAATTTTCTCTTGCAAGGTGTATCCAGTCCACGGATTCATCCTTACTTGAGGGAATATTCTCATTCCCTACAGGAAGTGACAAAGAGCACACAGCAGAGCTGTCCATATAGCTCCCCCCTAGCTCCAACCCCCAGTCGTTCTCTTTGACGCTCTAGCAGTAGGGCATCTCCACGGGAGGGTAAAGTGAATGTGGTGTTAGATTTGTAGTTTTATATCTTCAATCAAAAGTTTGTTATTTTTAAATGGTACCGGTTTGTACTATTTACTCTCTGGCAGAAAAGTGATGAAGATTTCTGCTGAGAGGAAAACTATTTTAGCATGTTGTAACTAAAATCCACTGCTGTTCCCACAAAGGACTGATGAGTACCATAAAACTTCAGTTGGGGGGAACAGTTTGCAGGCTTAACTGCATTAAGGTATGTTTCAGTCATATTTTTTCTAGTCAAGACACGATAATGCTAGAAGACTGACAGGAATCCCCATGAGGGAAGGGTACGCCATATTCTGAGACTTAGTATAGAATAAGAGCTTATTTAACAGGGCTCAATAGGCTGTTGGACACTGTGAAAGGGCAATTGATTATTTTATTCAGCAAATACTCATTGGTAGACACTTTTAAACACCTTTGGGGTGTTGATTGAGGGGTATTTTATCCACATGGCATAAATTTAGTCACCTAAGTGTGACTTTGAGGTCCTCACAACTCCTGAGTGGAGTGGGAGGGGCCCTAATTTCGCGCCTCTGTTGCGCAGTTCATTTCTCCAGACAGTTCATGCTGCTTCACGTGGAGGGTCCAGAGACTGCATGAGGGACTCACAGAAGCTGTTTCTCCCCTAAACTAATCCATAAGGGAAGGTAGGGCCACAGCAGACTGCTGTGGCAAGGTCCTGTAGTTTTAAAACCGGTTGTGGGCTTTAGACTGCTCCGGTTTGGGCATTAAGGGGTTAATCAGGCTGAAACTTGGTGTGCAATCATATTGAAGCATTAGGCACATACTGTGAAAATTTGGTGCATTTTTCACTGTTTTGTAAAATTGTGTGCGCTTTTTATTTCTTAAAGGCACAGTACCGTTTTTCTCAAATTGTGTTTTTATTTGATTAAAGTGTTTTCCAAGCCTGTTTGCATATAATACTAATCTGTTTAACATGTCTGACACTAAGGAAAAGCCTTGCTCTATGTGTTCAGTAGCCATGGTGGAACCCCCACTCAAAATGTGTCCCAAGTGCACTAATGTGTCTATACAATTTAAAGATCATATTGTGTCACTTAAAAATGTTGCCCAAGATGATTCTATGACGGAAGGTAATGAAGATAGTCCTCCTTCCTCTCCCCAAGTGTCACCACCAGTTACGCCCGCGCAAGCAATACCTAGTACCTCTAGTGCATTGGCACCTATTACATTGCAACAACTAGCGACAGTCATGGATAATTCCCTTGCAGCCTTTCTATCCAAACTGCCAGTTTTCCCTAAAAAGCGCAACAGCTCTGTTTTAAGAACAGATGAGGAGCAGTCGGAGGCTTTGGGAGGTTTATCTGATGTACCCTCACAACACTCTGAAGTAGGGGCGAGGGATGTGATGTCTGAGGGAGAAATTTCTGACTCAGGAAAGGTTTCTCAGTGGGCAGAATCAGATTCACTAGCATTTAAATTGGAACACCTCCGCATATTGCTTAGGGAGGTTCTATCCACTCTGGATGATTGTGACCCTATGGTGGTTCCAGAGAAATTGTGTAAAATGGACAAATACCTAGAGGTCCCTGTATACACTGATGCGTTTTCGATCCCTAAGAGGGTGGCGGATATTGTTACCAGGGAGTGGGAAAGACCAGGTGTCCCTTTTGTTCCCCCTCCTATTTTTTAGAAAATGTTCCCCATTACTGACCCCAGGCGGGACGCGCGGCAGACGGTCCCTAAGGTAGAGGGAGCAGTTTCTACGCTGGCCAAGCGCACAACTATTCCAATTGAAGACAGTTGTGCTTTTAAAGATCCTATGGATAAAAAATTAGGTTTACTAAAGAAAATTTTTGTTCAACAAGGGTTCCTTCTACAACCGATCGCCTGCATTATTCCTGTAACTACTGCAGCGGCTTTCTGGTTTGAGGCGCTGGAGGAGTCGCTCAAGAGGGAGACCTCATATGACGAAATTATGGACAGAATTAAAGCTTTCAAACTGGCTAATTCTTTTATCACAGATGCCGCTTTGCAATTAGCTAAGTTAGCGGCAAAAAATTCAGGTTTCGCCATTATGGCGCGCAGAGCGCTTTGGCTCAAGTTATGGTCGGCCGATGTGTCGTCCAAATCAAAATTACTAAATATCCCTTTCAAGGGAAAGACCCTCTTCGGGCCAGAGTTGAAAGAGATTATTTCGGATATCACCGGAGGAAAGGGCCATGCTCTCCCACAAGATAGGCATTTTAAGGCTAAAAACAAGGCTAATTTTCGTTCCTTTCGCAACTTCAGGAGCGGTCCTGCTTCAACCTCTGCAACCGCAAAGCAAGAGGGTAATGCTTCACAGCCCAAGGCAACTTGGAAGCCTTCGCAGGGCTGGAACAAGGGTAAACAGGCCAAGAAGCCTGCAGCTGCTACTAAGACAGCATGAAGGGGTGGCCCCCGATCCGGGACCGGATCTGGTAGGGGGCAAACTCTCTCTCTTCGCTCAGGCTTGGGCAAGGGATGTTTACGATCCCTGGGCATTAGAGATCGTTACTCTAGAATTCAAGGACTCTCCTCCAAGGGGAAGGTTCCACATTTCTCGTCTGTCTACAGACCAGACAAAGAAAGAGGCGTTCTTACGCTGTGTAGAAGATCTACTCAAGATGGGAGTGATATGTCCAGTTCCAATTACAGAACAAGGACTGGGTTTTTACTCAAACCTGTTTGTGGTTCCCAAAAAGGAAGGAACTTTCAGGCCAATCCTGGATCTAAAAATTCTAAACAAATTCCATCATTCAAGATGGAGACCATTCGGACAATCTTACCTATGATCCAGGAAGGTCAATATATGACTACCGTGGATCTAAAGGATGCGTACCTTCATATTCCTATCCACAAAGATCATCATCATTTCCTAAGGTTCGCCTTTCAGGACAAGCATTACCAGTTCGTGGCCCTTCCCTTCGGGTTGGCCACCGCTCCCAGAATTTTCACAAAAGTGTTAGGGTCCCTTCTGGCGGTACTAAGACCGCGGGGCATTGCAGTAGCACCTTATTTGGACGACATCTTAATACAGGCGTCGTCTTTTCCCAGAGCCAAGGCTCATACGGAGATTGTTCTGGCCTTTCTAAGGTCTCGCGGGTGGAAGGTGAACACCGAAAAAAGTTCTCTGTCCCCGCTCACAAGGGTTCCCTTCCTGGGAACATTAATAGACTCGGTAGAAATGAAAATATTTCTGACGGAGGTCAGAAAATTAAAGCTTTTAACCACCTGCCGAGTTCTTCATTCCATTCCTCGGCCATCTGTAGCTCAGTGCATGGAGGTAATCGGATTAATGGTAGCGGCAATGGACGTAGTCCCTTTTGCTCGAATACATCTAAGACCACTGCAACTGTGCATGCTCAAACAGTGGAATGGAGATTATGCAGATTTGTCAAATACAACTGGACCAGAAAACCAGAGACTTCCTTCTCTGGTGGTTGTCTCAGGATCACCTGTCTCAGGGAATATGCTTCCGCAGACCGGAGTGGATCATTGTAACGACCAATGCCAGTCTGTTAGGCTGGGGGGCGGTCTGGGACTCCCTGAAAGCTCAGGGATTATGGTCTCGGGAATAGTCTCTGCTCCCGATAAACATTTTGGAACTGACAGCGATATTCAACTCGCTTCAGGCATGGCCTCAACTAGCGGCGGCCAAATTCATCAGATTTCAGTCGGACAACATCACGACTGTGGCGTATATCAATCATCAGGGGGGAACAAAGAGTTCACTAGCGATGAAGGAAGTCACCAAAATAATCAGGTGGGCGGAGGATCACTCCTGCCACCTCTCTGCAATTCACATCCCAGGAGTAGACAACTGGGAGGCGGATTTTCTAAGTCGTCAGACTTCACCCGGGGGAGTGGGAACTCCACCCGGAGGTTTTTGCTCAGCTGACCCAGCTATGGGGCATTCCAGAATTGGATCTGATGGCGTCCCGTCAGAACTCCAAACTTCCTCTCTACGGATCCAGGTCCAGGGACCCCCAGGCGGCATTGATAGATGCTCTAGTAGTGCCTTGGTCCTTCAATCTGGCTTATGTCTTTCCACCGTTTCCCCTTCTCTCTCGTTTGGTAGCCAGAATCAAGCAGGAGAAGGCCTCTGTAATTCTGATAGCGCCTATGTGGCCACGCAGGACTTGGTATGCAGACCTAGTGGACATGTCATCTGTCCCGCCATGGACACTGCCAATGAGGCAGGACCTTCTAATACAGGGTCCTTTAAAGCATCCAAATCTAGTTTCTCTGCGGCTGACTGCTTGGAGATTGAACGCTTAATTCTATCAAAGCGTGATTTCTCTGAGTCAGTTATAGATACTCTGATTCAGGCTAGAAAGCCTGTCACTAGGAAAATCTACCATAAGATATGGCGAAAATATCTTTGTTGGTGTGAATCCAAGGGTTACTCATGGAGTAAGATTAGGATTCCAAGAATATTGTCTTTTCTCCAAGAAGGATTGGAGAAAGGATTGTCAGCTAGTTCCTTAAAGGGACAGATATCTGCTCTGTCTATTCTCTTACACAAGCGTCTGGCAGAGGTACCAGACGTTCAAGCGTTTGCTCAGGCTCTAGTCAGAATCAAGCCTGTTTATAAACCTGTGGCTCCGCCATGGAGTCTTAATCTAGTTCTTTCAGTTCTTCAAGGGGTTCCGTTTGAACCTTTATATTCCATAGATATTAAGTTATTATCTTGGAAAGTTTTGTTTTTGGTAGCTATATCTTCTGCTCGAAGAGTTTCAGAATTGTCTGCTTTACAGTGTGATTCACCTTACCTGGTGTTTCACGTAGATAAGGTTGTTTTGTGTACCAAACCTGGTTTTCTTCCTAAGGTTGTTTCTAATAAGAATATTAACCATGAAATCATTGTTCCTTCCCTGTGTTCTAATCCAACTTCTAAGAAGGAACGGCTATTACACAATCTTGATGTGGTTCGTGCTTTGAAATTCTATTTACATGCAACTAAAGATTTCAGACAAACATCTTCCTTGTTTGTCGTTTATTCTGGTAAGAGTAGAGGTCAGAAAGCGACTGCTACCTCTTTCCTTCTGGCTGAAAAGCATCATCCGATTGGCTTATGAGACTGCTGGGCAGCAGCCTCCTGAACGAATTACAGCTCATTCCACCAGAGCTGTGTCTTCCACATGGGCTTTCAAGAATGAGGCTTCTGTTGAACAGATTTGTAAGGCAGCGACTTGGTCTTCACTGCATACTTTTTACAAATTCAATACTTTTGCTTCTTCGGAGGCTATTTTTGGGAGACAGGTTTTGCAAGCAGTGGTGCCTTCCGTTTAGGTTACCTGTCTTGTTCCCTCCCTTCATCCGTGTCCTAAAGCTTTGGTATTGGTATCCCACAAGTAAGGATGAATCCGTGAACTGGATACACCTTGCAAGAGAAAACAGAATTTATGCTTACCTGATAAATTACTTTCTCTTGCGGTGTATCCAGTCCACGGCCCGCCCTGGCAATTAAGTCAGGTTAAAATTTTTTTTGTTTAAACTACAGTCACCACTGCACCCTATGGTTTCTCCTTTTCTCCTAGCCTTCGGTCGAATGACTGGGGGGTGGAGCTAGGGGGGGAGCTATATGGACAGCTCTAGAGAAAGTAATTTATCAGGTAAGCATAAATTCATTTTTTTTCATGGTGGTGGTAGTCTACAAGCCCCCACCCTGTATTATACTGTGTGTTTTGTTTTTGGGAGGTTTTCCCCCTTAGTTTTGCGTGCATTTATCTTCTATAAGGTATGACGAGTCCACGGATTCATCCCTTACTTGTGGGATATTATCCTCTTGCTATTCGGAAGTGGCAAAGAGCACCACAGCAGACCTCTCTATATAGCTCCTCCCTTAGCTCCACCCCCCAGTCATTCTCTTTGCCTACTTTAAGTACTAGGAAGGGTAAAGTGAAAGAGGTGATAAAATATTCGTTTTTAATTTCTTCAAGCAAGAGTTTATTTTAAATGGTACCGGTGTGTACTATTTACTCTCAGGCAGCAAATGGATGAAGACTGCTGCCTGGAGGATGATGATCTTAGCATTTGTAACTAAGATCCAGTGCTGTTCCCACAGAGGCTGAGGAGTGCAGGAAACTTCAGTGTGAGGAATGTTTTCATGCTATATAGCAGTGAGGTATGTTCAGTCATTTTTTCTGGAGAGACTGTGTATTTCAGAAAGGCTAACAGTATCCCCAAAGGCATTACTAAGCTTGCATAAGGGGCTAATTAAAAAATGGTTGACACTGGTTTTTAAATGTTTGTGGGCAAACGTTTTATGAACTGGGAGTGCTATTAACGTTTTGTGGGCAATAACGTTTTTTTTTTGGCAACTTTGAGGGTACACTTGGCTTATTTTTTGGGTCTCAAAACCCACATGGCTAGTTTAAAACCGCTCTGGTGCGGTTCTTTGAGGCTGTAGAGACATCAAGTGAGATGGGCGGGCCTATTTTCGCGCCTCAGATGCGCAGTTGTTTTCACGCAGCAAGCTCCAACTCCTGAGTGCCCTTGTGGATGTTTTGGGCCAAATCAAAGCTTTAACCCCATATTTACTATCCCTGAGGGCAGGTAGGCACCACAGCAGGGCTGTGGCAAGGTGCTGGGGGTGTTTTTTCCGGATTTAGGCCTTAATTCAATCCGGTTTGCACAATAAAGGGTTAAATGTTAAATTTTCTTGTGGGGCAAACGTGTTGTTTTTTTCACTAAATAAAGTGTTTTCATGCTTGTTTGTAGTCATTACTAGCCTGTTCAACATGTCTGACATTGAGGAAAGTCATTGTTCAATATGTTTAGAAGCCATTGTGGAACCCCCACTTAGAATGTGTCCCTCATGCACTGAAAGGTCAATAAATTGCAAAGAACATATTTTAGCTACCAAAAGTATGTCACAGGATGATTCTCAGTCAGAAGGGAATCAGGTTATTCCATCTTATTCTCCCCAAGTGTCACAACCATTAACGCTCGCACTAGCGACACCAAGTACTTCTAGTGCGTCTTATTCTTTCACCCTGCAAGATATGGCCGCAGTTATGAATACTACCCTCACAGAGGTTTTATCTAAGCTGCCTGGGTTGCAGGGGAAGCGCAGTAGGTCTGGTGTGAGAACAAATGCTGAGCCCTCTGATGCTTTATTAGCTATATCCGATGTACCCTCACAATGTTCTGAGTTGGGGGTGAGGGATTTGCTGTCTGAGGGAGAGATTTCTGATTCAGGAAAGATGTTCCCTCAGACAGACTCAGATATGACGGCTTTTAAATTTAAGCTAGAACACCTCCGCTTATTGCTTAGGGAGGTTTTAGCGACTCTGGATGATTGTGACCCTATTGTAGTTCCAGAGAAATTGAGTAAAATGGATAGATTTCTAGAGGTTCCTGCTTACACTGATGTTTTTCCAGTCCCTAAGAGGATTTCGGACATTGTTACTAAGGAGTGGGATAGACCAGGTATTCCGTTCGCTCCCCCTCCTACTTTTAAGAAAATGTTTCCCATATCAGACACCATGCGGGACTCGTAGCAGACGGTCCTTAAGGTGGAGGGAGCTATTTCTATCCTGGCTAAGCGTACAACTATACCTATTGAGGACAGTTGTGCTTTCAAAGATCCTATGGATAAAAAATTAGAGGGTCTCCTAAAGAAAATATTTGTTCATCAGGGTTTTCTTCTCCAACCTATAGAGTGCATTGTTCCTGTAACTACTGCAGCTGCTTTTTGGTTCGAGGCTATGGAGGAGGCTCTTCAGGTTGAGACCCCCTTAGATGATATTCTGGATAGAATTGGGGCTCTCTAGCTAGCTAATTCTTCCATTACAGATGCCGCTTTTCAACTGGCTAAATTAGTGTCAAAGGTTTTCAGGTTTTGCCATTTTAGCACGTAGAGCGTTATGGCTTAAGTCCTGGTCTGCTGATGTGTCATCAAAATCTAAGCTTTTAGCCATCCCTTTCAAGGGTAAGACCCTATTCGGGCCTGAACTGAAAGAGATAATTTCAGACATCACTGGAGGGAAAGGCCATGCCCTTCCTCAGGATAAGATAATAAAATAATTTTCGTTCCTTTCGAAACTTCAAAGGTGGTCCCTCTACCTCTTCCCCTGCTGCAAAGCAAGAGGGGAATTTTGCTCAATCCAAGTCAGTCTGGAGACCTAACCAGTCTTGGAACAAAGGTAAACAGGCCAAGACAGCATGAAGGGGTAGCCCCCGATCCGGGACCGGATCTAGTAGGGGGCAGACTTTCTCTGTTTGCTCAGGCTTGGGCAAGAGACGTTCAGGACTCCTGGGCTTTAGAAATCGTAACCCAGGGGTATCTTCTAGATTTCAAAGATTCTTCTCCAAGGGGGAGATTCCATCTTTCTCAATTGTCTGTAAACCAGACAAAAAGAGAGGCGTTCTTACGCTGTGTAGAAGACATATATACCATGGGAGTGATCTGCCCAGTTCTGAAAACAGAACAGGGGCAGGGGTTCTACTCCAATCTGTTTGTGGTTCCCAAAAAAGAGGGAACCTTCAGACAAATTTTAGATCTCAAGATCCTAAACAAATTCCTCAGAGTCCCATCCTTCAAGATGAAGACCATTCGGACTATTTTGCCAATGATCCTGGAGGGTCAATATATGAGCACCGTGGACTTAAAGGATGCGTATCTACACATCCCTATCCACAAAGATCATCACCAGTTCCTCAGGTTTGCCTTTCTGGACAAGCATTACCAGTTTGTGGCTCTTCCCTTCGGGTTGACCACAGCTCCCAGAATTTTCACAAAGGTGCTAGGGTCCCTTCTGGCGGTTCTAAGGCTGCGGGGCATAGCAGTGGCGCCTTATCTGGACGATATCTTAATTCAGGCGTCGACTTACCAACTAGCCAAATCTCACACGGACATCGTGTTGGCTTTTCTAAGATCTCACGGGTGGAAGGTGAACGTAAAAAAAGAGTTCACTTATCCCTCTCACAAGAGTTCTATTCCTGGGAACTCTGATAGATTCGGTGGACATGAAAATTTTTCTGACTGAGGTCAGGAAATCAAAGATTTTAACCACCTGCCGAGCTTTTCTCCAACATTGGTGTGTCCGGTCCACGGCGTCATCCATTACTTGTGGAAATATTCTCCCCCACAGGGAAAGGCAAGGAGAGCACACAGCAAGAGCTGTCCATATAGCTCCCCCTCTGGCTCCCCCCCCCCAGTCATTCTCCTTGCCGCTCTGAACAAGTAGCATCTACCACGGGGATGGCGAGGAGTTTGTGGTGTTAGTTGTAGGCTTTTTTCTGTGGATGGTGACCCTTAAGGAAGGTAAAAACCTGCAGCAAGGCTGTAGCAGGGATTGTGGTGTATAAAAACGGTTAAATCCAACAATTAGCTCCGGTTTGCTTGTTTTAAGAGCTAGAGTCTCCATATTTGCTGTGCAATACTTTCTAAGCATTAAGACACTGGGGTCCAAATTTCAGAAAAATCGGATATTGCCTTCATAGTTTTTTGAACATTCAGAAATAAAGGTGTCTTTTTTTATTATTTAAAGAGACAGTAACGTTTTTGTTTAAAATCGTTTTTATTGCATTGTTTGCCTGCCTAAATCTGTTTAACATGTCTGTTCCATCAGATAACCTATGTTCTGTGTGTATAGAGACAAATGTGGTTCCCCCTTCGAGTGTTTGTGATAATTGCGCCATAGCGTCCAAGCAAAATCAGGACAGCTCTGTTATTTTTCATAATGTTGCCCAAGATGATTTATCTAATGAAGGTAGTGGGGATAGCTCTACATCCTCTCCTTCTGTGTCTATACCAGCTTTGCCCGCGCAGGCGACACCTAGCGCGCCAGTGCTTATTTCTATGCAACAATTATCAGCAGTAGTGGATAATTCTATAGCAAATCTTTTATCCAAACTGCCAGCTTTTCAGAGAAAGCGTGATTGTTCAGTTTTAAATACAGATAAAAAGGATGAACAATCAGACGCTGACGATGCCTTATCTATTTTACCCTCGCATCAATCGGAATTGGCTGTAAGGGAAGGGCTGTCTGAGGGTGAAATTTCAGATTCAGGAAAAATTTCTCAACAGGCAGAACCTGATCTAGTGGCATTTAAGTTTAAACTACAACATCTCCGCGCTTTGCTTAAGGAGGTATTAGCTACTCTGGATGACTGTGATTCCATGGTAGTACCAGAGAAGTTGTGCAAATTGGACAAATTTTTAGAGGTCCCAGTGCACGATGACGCTTTTCCAATACCTAAGAGGGTAGCGAACATAGTGGAAAAGGAGTGGGAGAAGCCAGGTGTACCCTTTGCCCCACCTCCTATATTTAAAAAAATGTTTCCCATAGTAGACCCTAGAAGGGACGCATGGCAAATGGTCCCGAAGGTTGAGGGAGCTGTTTCAACACTAGCGAAGCGCACAACTATTCCTATAGAGGACAGCTGCGCTTTCAAAGATCCTATGGATAAAAAATTGGAAGGATTGCTTAAAAAGATTTTTGTTCAGCAAGGGTTCATCCTTCAACCAGCTACGTGTGTTATTACTGTCACTTCAGCGGCGTCCTTTTGGTTCGAAGAACTAGAAAGGTCGCTCCAGAAAGAGACTTCCTATGAAGAAGTCATGGACAGAATTCACGCATTAAAGTTAGATAATTCCTTTATATTGGATGCCGCCTTTCAAATAACGAAATTGGCGGCGAAAAACTCAGGTTTTGCTATAGTAGCGCGGAGGGCGCTTTGGCTAAAATCCTGGTCGGCAGATGTGTCGTCCAAGACTAAGTTACTGAATATTCCTTTCAAGGGTAAGACCCTTTTTGGGCCGGAATTGAAGGAAATTATTTCAGACATCACTGGGGGTAAGGGCCATGCCCTCCCACAGGATAGGCCTTTTAAGGCTAAGAACAAGTCTAATTTTCGTTCCTTTCGCAATTTCAGGAACGGACCGGCTAATAACTCCACTGCCGCTAGACAAGAAGGTAACGCGGCCCAGCCCAAACCCGCTTGGAAGCCCATGCAAGGCTGGAACAAGGGTAAACAAACCAAGAAACCTGCTGCTGCTACCAAGACCACATGAAGGGGTAGCCCCCGATCCGGGACCGGATCTGGTAGGGGGCAGACTATCTCTCTTCACTCAGGCTTGGGCAAGAGATGTTCTGGATCTCTGGGCACTAGAGATAGTTTCCAAGGGATACCTGTTAGAATTCAAGGGACTTCCTCCAAAGGGAAGGTTCCACCAGTCTCGCTTATCTTCAGACCAGATAAAGAAACAGGCATTCTTACATTGTGTAAGAGACCTTTCAAAGATGGGAGTGATAAACCCAGTCCCCTCCGGGGAACAAGGTCTAGGTTATTACTCAAACCTGTTTGTGGTTCCCAAAAAAGAGGGAACTTTCAGGCCAATTCTGGATTTAAAGATATTAAACAAGTTCCTCAGAGTTCCATCCTTCAAGATGGAAACCATTCGGACAATCTTACCGACAGTCCAGCAGGGTCAATTTTTGACTACCGTGGATCTAAAGGATGCGTATCTGCATATCCCAATCCACAAATCTCATCATCAGTTCCTGAGGTTCGCCTTTCTGGACAAACATTACCAGTTTGTGGCTCTTCCATTCGGTTTAGCCACCGCTCCCAGAATTTTCACAAAGGTGCTAGGGTCCCTTCTAGCGGTCCTAAGGCCGAGGGGCATCGCTGTAGCACCTTATCTAGACGACATCCTAATCCAAGCGTCGTCCCTTTCCAAAGCGAGGGCTCATACATTGTGTTGGCCTTTCTCAGATCTCACGGGTGGAAGGTGAACATAGAAAAAAGTTCACTGTCACCGTCCACAAGGGTTCCTTTTCTGGGAACAATAATGGATTCTGTGGAAATGAAGATCTTTCTCACAGAAGTCAGAAAGGCAAAGCTTCTAAAAGCTTGTCGAGTTCTTCATTCTATTCCTCAACCCTCCATAGCTCAATGCATGGAAGTAATAGGACTAATGGTCGCAGCAATGGATGTGGTTCCTTTTGCTCGAATTCATCTAAGACCATTACAGCTATGCATGCTCAATCAGTGGAATGGGGACTATACAGACTTGTCTCCCCAAATTCAAGTAGACCAGGTAACCAGGGACTCACTTCTCTGGTGGTTGACCCAGGATCACCTGTCTCAGGGAATGAGTTTCCGCAGACCGGAGTGGGTCATCGTCACGACCGACGCTAGCCTCTTGGGGTGGGGCGCGGTCTGGGACTCCCTGAAAGCGCAGGGCCTATGGTCGCGGGAAGAGTCGCTTCTCCCGATAAACATTTTGGAACTAAGAGCTATATTCAATGCGCTCCTGGCTTGGCCTCAGCTAGCGGAAGCCAGGTTCATAAGATTTCAGTCGGACAACATAACGACTGTTGCGTACATCAATCATCAGGGGGGAACAAAGAGTTCCCTAGCGATGAAGAAAGTAACCAAGATCATCCAATGGGCAGAGAATCACTCCTGCCATCTATCTGCTATTCACATCCCAGGAGTAGACAACTGGGAGGCGGACTATTTGAGTCGTCAGACTTTCCATCCGGGGGAGTGGGAACTCCATCCGGAGGTCTTTGCTCAGTTAACCCAATTATGGGGCATTCCAGACATGGATCTAATGGCGTCCCGTCAGAACTTCAAGATTCCTTGCTACGGGTCCAGATCCAGGGATCCCAAGGCGACTCTAGTGGATGCATTAGTGGCGCCTTGGTCGTTCAACCTAGCATATGTGTTTCCACCGTTTCCTCTCCTTCCCAGGCTCATAGCCAGGATCAAACAGGAGAAGGCCTCTGTGATTCTGATAGCTCCTGCGTGGCCATGCAGGACTTGGTATGCAGACCTAGTGAATATGTCATCGGCTCCACCATGGAAGCTACCTTTGAGACAGGATCTTCTAGTTCAAGGTCCATTCGAACATCTAAATCTAGTTTCTCTGCAGCTGACTGCTTGGAAATTGAACGCTTGATTTTATCCAAGCGTGGGTTTTCAAATTCTGTGATAGATACTCTGGTCCAAGCCAGAAAACCTGTGACTAGAAAGATTTACCATAAAATATGGAAAAGATATATCTGTTGGTGTGAATCCAAAGGATTCTCCTGGAGTAAGATTAAAATTCCAAAGATTCTCTCCTTTCTCCAAGAAGGTTTGGATAAAGGGTTGTCAGCTAGTTCTCTAAAAGGACAGATTTCTGCATTATCCGTCTTGTTGCACAAACGACTGGCAGCTTTGCCAGATGTACAAGCTTTTGTTCAGGCTTTGGTTAGAATCAAGCCTGTTTACAGACCCATGACTCCTCCTTGGAGTCTAAATTTAGTTCTTTCAGTTCTTCAAGGGGTTCCGTTTGAACCTTTACATTCCATAGATATTAAGTTATTATCTTGGAAAGTTCTATTTTTGGTTGCTATTTCTTCTGCTAGAAGAGTTTCTGAATTATCTGCTTTGCAGTGTAATCCACCATATCTGGTTTTTCATTCAGATAAGGTTGTTTTGTGTACTATGCCAGGTTTTCTTCCAAAAGTTGTTTCCAACAAGAACATCAACCAGGAAATAGTTGTTCCTTCTTTGTGTCCGAATCCAGTTTCAAAGAAGGAACGTTTATTACACAATTTAGATGTTGTTCGTGCTTTAAAGTTCTATTTAGAAGCAACAAAAGATTTTAGACAAACCTCATCTTTGTTTGTCGTTTACTCTGGTAAGAGGAGAGGTCAAAAAGCTACTACTACCTCTCTCTCTTTCTGGCTGAAAAGCATTATCCGCTTGGCTTATGAGACTGCCGGACGGCAGCCTCCTGACCGTATCACAGCTCACTCTACTAGGGCTGTGGCTTCCACATGGGCCTACAAGAACGAGGCTTCTGTTGACCAGATATGTAAGGCAGCGACTTGGTCTTCTCTGCACACTTTTGCCAAATTCTACAAATTTGATACTTTTGCTTCTTCGGAGGCTATTTTTGGGAGAAAGGTTTTGCAAGCCGTGGTGCCTTTCGTTTAGGTAACCTGATTTGCTCCCTCCCTTCATCCGTGTCCTAAAGCTTTGGTATTGGTTCCCACAAGTAATGGATGACGCCGTGGACCGGACACACCAATGTTGGAGAAAACAGAATTTATGCTTACCTGATAAATTACTTTCTCCAACGGTGTGTCCGGTCCACGGCCCGCCCTGGTTTTTTAATCAGGTTGAAAAAATTTTCTTTATACACTACAGTCACCACGGCACCCTATAGTTTCTCCTTTTTCTCCTAACCGTCGGTCGAATGACTGGGGGGGGGGGGAGCCAGAGTGGGAGCTATATGGACAGCTCTTGCTGTGTGCTCTCCTTGCCTTTCCCTGTGGGGGAGAATATTTCCACAAGTAATGGATGACGCCGTGGACCGGACACACCGTTGGAGAAAGTAATTTATCAGGTAAGCATAAATTCTGTTTTCATTCCATTCCTCGGCCGTCAGTGGCTCAGTGTATGGAGGTAATCGGACTAATGGTAGCGGCAATGGATATAGTTCCGTTTGCTCGCTTGCATCTCAGACCACTGCAACTATGCATGCTCAATCAGTGGAATGGGGATTATGCAGATTTATCTCCTCAGATAAATCTGGATCAAGAGACCAGAGACTCTGTTCTTTGGTGGTTGTCACAGGATCATCTGTCCCAGGGAATGTGTTTCCGCAGGCCAGCATGGGTCATAGTGACGACGGACGCCAGCCTATTGGGCTGGGGTGCAGTCTGGAATTTCCTGAAAGCACAGGGTTTGTGGGCTCAGGAGGAAGCTCTCCTCCCGATAAATATTTTAGAACTGAGAGCGATATTCAACGCGCTTCAGACGTGGCCTCAGCTGGCTTCGGCCAGATTCATAAGATTCCAGTCGGGCAATATCACAACTGTAGCATATATCAATCATCAAGGGGGAACAAACAGTTCTCTAGCAATGATAGAGGTTACCAAAATAATTCAATGGGCAGAGACTCACTCTTGCCATCTCTCAGCAATCTATATCCCAGGAGTGGAGAACTGGGAAGCGGATTTTCTAAGTCGTCAGACTTTTCATCCGGGGGAGTCGGAACTCCATCCGGAGGTGTTTGCACAATTGATTAAGCAATGGGGCACACCAGAATTGGATCTGATGGCGTCTCGTCAGAACGCCAAACTTCCTTGTTACGGGTACAGGTCAAGGGATCCTCAGGCAGTACTGATAGATGTTCTAGCAGTACTCTGGTCGTTCAACCTGGCTTATGTGTTTCCACCATTTCCTCTCCTTCCTCGTTTGATTGCCAGAATCAAATAGGAGAGAGCTTCTGTGATTTTGATAGCACCTGCGTGGCCACGCAGGACTTGGTATGCAGACCTGGTGGACATGTCATCTCTTCCACCATGGACTCTGCCACTGAGACAGGACCTTCTGATTCAAGGTCCGTTCCAGCATCCAAATCTAGTTTCTCTGTGGCTGACTTCTTGGAGATTGAACGCTTGATTTTATCCAATCGGGGTTTCTCTGAGTCGGTCATAGATACCTTGATTCAGGCTCGAAAGCCTGTCACTAGGAAAATTTATCATAATATATGGCGTAAATATATTTATTGGTGCAAATCCAAATGCCATTCATGGAGCAAGATCAGGATTCCTAGGATTTTGTCCTTTCTCCAAGAAGGATTGGAGAAGGAGCTATCGGCTAGTTTCTTAAAGGGACTTTATCAATTCTACTGCACAAGCGTCTGGCAGATGTTCCAGACATTCAGTCGTTCTGTCAGGCTTTAGTTAGAATCAAGCCTGTGTTTAAAACGGTTGCTCCGCCATGGAGTTTGAATTTAGTTCTTAAAGTTCTTCAAGGGGTTCCGTTTGAACCTATGCATTCCATAGATATTAAGCTTCTATCTTGGAAAGTTCTGTTTTTAGTTGCTATCTCTTCGGCTCGAAGAGTTTCTGAACTATCTGTGTGGCATTGCGACTCACCTTAACTTGTTTTCCATGCTGATAAGGTGGTTTTGAGTACCAAACCTGGATTCCTTCCTAAGGTTGTTACTAATAGGAATATCAATCAGTAAATTGTTGTTCCTTCTCTGTGTCCTAATCCTTCCTCTAAGAAGGAGCGTCTGTTGCATAACTTGTACGTGGTTCGTGCTTTGAAGTTTTACTTGCAAGCAACCAAGGATTTCCGTCAAACATCTTCTTTTTTTGTTGTCTATTCTGGAAAACGTAGAGGTCAAAAAGCTACGGCTACCTCTTTCTTTTTGGCTGAAAAGCATCATCTGTATAGCATACGAGACTGCTGGACAGCTACCTCCTGAAAGGATTACAGCTCACTCTACTAGAGCGGTGGCTTCTACATGGGCTTTTAAAAATTATGCTTCTGTTGAACAGTTTTGTAAGGCTGCGACTTGGTCTTCGCTTCATACCTTTTCAAAATTTTACAAATTTGATACTTTTGCGTCTTCTGAGGCTATTTTTGGGAGAAAAGTTCTTCAAGCAGTGGTGCCTTCTGTTTAACCATCTGTCTTGTCCCTCCCGTTCATCCGTGTCCTGTAGCTTTGGTATTGTATCCCACAAGTAAAGGATGAATCCGTGGACTCGTCGTTCCTTATGGAAGAAAAGTAAATTTATGCTTACCTGATAAATTAATTTCTTCTATGGTACGACGAGTCCACGGCCCGCCCTGTCATTTTAAGACAGATTATATTTTTTTATTTTAAACTTCAGTCACCTCTGCACCTTTTAGTTTCTCCTTTTTCTTCCTGTACCTTCGGTCGAATGACAGGGGGGTGGGGGGGGGAGCTATGGGAGGAGCTATATAGACAGCTCTGCTGTGGTGCTCTTTGCCACTTCCTGTTAGCAGGAGGATAATATCCCACAAGTAAAGGATGAATCAGTGGACTCGTCCTACCATAGAAGAAATTAATTTATCAGGTAAGCATAAATTTACTTTTTTTTCCCCTTTCATTTTCCTACTTTGTTTTCTCTGTTTTCCTTCCTCTTTGTGCTTGGCTATACATTAGACTGCAGTACTGGTGAGATGGAAGGTGTTTTTATAGAGTTCTTGGGGTCTTTAAATTTTCTTTTTGCTTTGGTACAATTCCACGCCCTGGAAAATATCTGAACTTGGATGTTATATTTTTGGGCAAGTTTTTTTCTGTATTTTTTACTATCATTTTGTTTGATACCTGGCTTTTATCTCTTTGCTTTTCTTCTTCATTCAATTGGACAAAGAAGGTCTTCTTTTATGGTTTCAGAATTTGAACCTGTTCAGAAGTTCACCCCTTTTTGACTTAATTTTGATCCATCTATAGTGGAGGAACATAGTCAGTCCTGAAGGAGATCTCTCCATTATTTTTGTGGGCTCAAGGCAATCTTCAGCTTCTGTCAGCTGTTCACATTTCAGAACACACTTTTCTAGCAGGAAATGGGTACTTCCAATGGGATGAAAATTCCATAATTAGCTTTTGCAGGAGATTGTTGATAAGTGGACATTCTGGAAGTGGACAGCATAGTTGCTGAGTTTGTCTGTTTTTATAGCAAATATTTTGTCTCAAGTAATTCAGAAGCTTCTGAAAGCTATGTGTGTGTTTGTTAGTTAAATCAAAGTTAATCTAAAATGAAACTTCCTTTTCTCTTGTTAAGTGTATCCAGTCCACGGATCATCCATTACTTATGGGATATTCTCCTTCCCAACAGGAAGTTGCAAGAGGATCACCCAAGCAGAGCTGCTATATAGCTCCTCCCCTCACATGTCATATCCAGTCATTCTCTTGCAAGCCTCAACCAAGATGGAGGTCGTGAGAGGAGTGTGTGGTGTTTTATACTTAATTATTTCTT
Organism: Bombina bombina; assembly: GCF_027579735.1. Taxonomy (NCBI): domain Eukaryota; kingdom Metazoa; phylum Chordata; class Amphibia; order Anura; family Bombinatoridae; genus Bombina; species Bombina bombina. Next base: position 530,704,366 of record NC_069499.1, on the reverse strand, counting down.
CAATCAAAAGTTTGTTATTTTTAAATGGCACCGGAGTGTGCTGTTTATCTCAGGCAGTATTTGGAAGAAGAATGTGCCTGCGTTTTTCTATGATCTTAGCAGAAGTAACTAAGATGCATTTGCTGTTCTCACACATTCTGAAGAGGGAGGTACTTCAGAGGGGGAATGGCGTGCAGTTTTTCCTGCAAATAAGGTATGTGCAGTAAAATATTTTTCTAAGGAATGGAATTGACTAAGAAAATACTGCTGATACGGAAGTAATGTAAGTAAAGCCTTTAATGCAGTGATAGCGACTGGTATAAGGCTTATTAATAGAGATACATACTCTCATAAAAATGTGTTTTAAAACGTTTGCTGGCATGTTTAATCGTTTTTTAACGTACATTGGTGATAAAACTGTAATGTTAGTATAGCCTTAAATGCAGTGAAAGCGACTGGTATCAGGCTGATTAATAGAGATACATACTCTTATAAAAATGTGTTTTAAAACGTTTGCTGGCATGTTTAATCGTTTTTTGACATATGTTTGGTGATAAAACTTATTGGGGTCTATACAGACGCTTTAAGAACCATATCTGATACTGTCTCATAATATGCAGAAGCTGGGGAGCTTCGGTCTGTGAGTGATATGTTTGACTCAGGGAAGACGATTTAACCTGATTCTGATATTTCTACATTTAAAATTTATGCTTGAGAACCTCCACTTGTTGCTCAGGGACGTTTTAGCTGCTCTGATTGACTGTGTACAATCGCGGTGCCAGAGAAATTGTGTAGACTGGATAAATACTATACAGTGCCGGTGTGTACTGATGTTTTTCCAATACCTAAAGAGGTTTACTAAAATTATTAATTAGGAATGGGATAGACCAGGTGTGCCGTTCTCTTCCCCTCTTATTTTTAGAAAAATGTTTCTAAATAGTTGCCACCACACGGGATTTATGGCAGACAGTTCCTAAGGTGGAGAGAAGAGTTTCTACTCTAGCTAGCGTACCACTTCCCTGTCGAGGACAGTTGTGCTTTTTTTTTTTTTTTTTTTTTTATAGATCCAATGGATAAAAAATTAGAGGGTTACCTTAGGAAAATATTTATTCAACAAGGTTTTATCCTGCAGCCCCTTGCATGCATTACTTTTGTCACTGCTGCTGCGGCGTTCTGGTTTGAGTCTCTGGATGAGGCTTTACAGGTAGCGACTCCATTGGATGAATACTTGAGGCACAGTAGCGTTTTTTATATTTGCTTGTTAACCTGATTTAAAGTGTTTTCCAAGCTTACTAGTCTCATTATTAGTCTGTTCTAACATGTCTGACATAGAGGAAGCTCTGTGTTCATTATGTTTAAAAGCCATGGTGGAACCCCATCTTAGAATGTGTACCAGATGTACTGATTTCATGTTAAGCTATAAAGATCATTTTTCTCCAACATAGGTGTGTCCGGTCCACGGCGTCATCCTTACTTGTGGGATATTCTCCTCCCCAACAGGAAATGGCAAAGAGCCCAGCAAAGCTGGTCACATGATCCCTCCTAGGCTCCGCCTACCCCAGTCATTCTCTTTGCCGTTGCACAGGCAACATCTCCACGGAGATGGTTAAGAGTTTTTTGGTGTTTAAATGTAGTTTTTATCCTTCAATCAAGTGTTTGTTATTTTAAAATAGTGCTGGTATGTACTATTTACTCTGAAACAGAAAAGAGATGAAGATTTCTGTTTGTAAGAGGAAGATGATTTTAGCAAACGTTACTAAAATCGATTGCTGTTTCCACACAGGACTGTTGAGATGAAGTAACTTCAGTTGGGGGAAACAGTTGGCAGACTTTTCTGCTTGAGGTATGACTGGCCACATTTCTAACAAGACTATGTAATGCTGGAAGGCTGTCATTTTCCCTATGGGGACCGGTAAGCCATTTTCTTAGATTAAGTAAAAGAATAAAGGGCTTCATAAGGGCTTAAAAAAACTGGTAGACATTTTTCTGGGCTTAAACGATTACTTTGCTAAGCATATTTTGCAGATTATAACTCTTAATAGTTATTATAATCTTGGGGATTGTTTTAAAAAAACGGCAGGCACTGTATTGGACACCTTTTTCAGATGGGGGCCTTTTCCATAGGCAGAGCCTCATTTTCGCGCCACTAATGCGCAGTTGTTTTTGGAGAGCAAGGCATGCAGATGCATGTGTGAGGAGCTAAGAACCACTGAAAAAGCTTATAGAAGGCGTCATTTGGTATCGTATTCCCCTCTGGGCTTGGTTGGGTCTCAGCAAAGCAGATACCTGGGACTGTATAGGGGTTAAATGTAAAAACGGCTCCGGTTCCGTTATTTTAAGGGTTAAAGCTTTCAAATTTGGTGTGCAATACTTTTAAGGCTTTAAGACACTGTGGTGAAATTTTGGTGAATTTTGAATAATTCCTTCATACTTTTTCACATATTCAGTAATAAAGTGTGTTCAGTTTAAAATTTAAAGTGACAGTAACGGTTTTATTTTAAAACGTTTTTTGTGCTTTGTTGACAAGTTTAAGCCTGTTTAACATGTCTGAACCATCAGATAAGCGATGTTCTATATGTATGAAAGCCAAGGTTTCTCCCCATTTAAATTTATGTGATGATTGTGCCATAGTGTCCAAACAAAGTAGGGACAATGATGCCACAGATAATGATATTGCCCAAGATGATTCCTCAAATGAGGGGAGTAAGCATGATACTGCATCATCCCCTTCTGTGTCTACACCAGTTTTGCCCACACAAGAGGCCCCTAGTACATCTAGTGCGCCAATACTTATTACCATGCAACAATTAACGGCTGTAATGGATAATTCTATTGCAAGCATTTTATCCAAAATGCCTACTTATCAGAGAAAGCGCGATTGCTCTGTTTTAAACACTGAAGAGCAAGAGGACGCTGATGATAACTGTTCTGACATACCCTCACACCAATCTGAAGGGGCCAGGAGGGAGGTTTTGTCTGAGGGAGAAATTTCAGATTCAGGAAAAATTTCTCAACAAGCTGAACCTGATGTTGTAACATTTAAATTTAAATTAGAACATCTCCGCGCACTGCTTAAGGAGGTATTATCTACTCTGGATGATTGTGACAATTTGGTCATTCCAGAGAAATTATGTAAGATGGACAAGTTCCTAGAGGTTCCGGTGCCCCCCGATGCTTTTCCTATATCCAAGCGGGTGGCGGACATATTAAATAAGGAGTGGGAAAGGCCCGGCATACCTTTTGTTCCTCCCCCTATATTTAAAAAATTATTTCCTATAGTCGACCCCAGAAAGGACTTATGGCAGACAGTCCCCAAGGTCGAGGGGGCGGTTTCTACTCTAAACAAACGCACTACTATTCCTATAGAAGATAGTTGTGCTTTCAAAGATCCTATGGATAAAAAATTAGAGGGTTTGCTTAAAAAGATGTTTGTTCAGCAAGGTTACCTTCTACAACCAATTTCATGCATTGTTCCTGTCGCTACGGCAGCGTGTTTCTGGTTCGAAGAACTAGAAAGGTCGCTCAATAAAGAATCTTCGTATGAGGAGGTTATGGACAGAGTTCATGCACTTAAATTGGCTAACTCTTTTATTTTAGATGCCGCTTTGCAATTAGCTAGATTAGCGGCGAAAAATTCAGGGTTTACTATCGTGGCGCGCAGAGCGCTTTGGCTAAAGTCTTGGTCAGCGGATGTGTCTTCCAAGACAAAATTGCTTAACATCCCTTTCAAGGGTAAAACACTGTTTGGTCCTGATCTGAAAGAGATTATTTCAGACATCACCGGGGGAAAGGGCCACGCCCTCCCTCAGGGTAGGTCTTTTAAGGCTAAAAATAAGCCTAATTTTCGTCCCTTTCGCAGAAACGGACCAGCCTCTAATTCTACATCCTCTAAGCAAGAGGGTAATACTTCACAACCCAAACCAGCCTGGAGACCGATGCAAGGCTGGAACAAGGGTAAGCAGGCCAAGAAGCCTGCCACTGCTACCAAAACAGCATGAAGGGATGGCCCCCGATCCGGGACCGGATCTGGTGGGGGACAGACTTTCTCTCTTTGCTCAGGCTTGGGCAAGAGATGTTCAGGATCCTTGGGCACTAGAAATAGTTTCTCAAGGTTATCTCCTAGAATTCAAGGAACTACCCCCGAGGGGAAGGTTCCACAGGTCTCAATTATCTTCAAACCAAATAAAAAGACAGGCATTCTTACATTGTGTAGAAGACCTGTTAAAGATGGGAGTAATTCATCCAGTTCCAATAGGAGAACAAGGGATGGGGTTTTACTCCAACCTGTTCATAGTTCCCAAAAAAGAGGGAACATTCAGACCAATTTTAGATCTCAAGATCCTAAACAAATTTCTCAGGGTTCCATCGTTCAAGATGGAAACCATTCGAACGATCCTTCCCACCATCCAGGAAGGTCAATTTATGACCACGGTGGATTTAAAGGATGCGTACCTACATATTCCTATCCACAAGGAACATCATCAGTTCCTAAGGTTCGCTTTTCTGGACAAGCATTACCAGTTTGTGGCACTTCCATTCGGATTAGCCACTGCTCCGAGAATTTTCACAAAGGTACTAGGGTCCCTTCTAGCGGTTCTAAGGCCAAGGGGCATTACAGTAGTACCTTACTTGGACGACATCCTGATTCAAGCGTCGTCTCTGTCAAAAGCAAAGGCTCATACGGACATCGTCCTAGCCTTTCTCAGATCTCACGGATGGAAAGTGAACAAGGAAAAAAGTTCTCTGTCCCCGTCAACAAGAGTTCCCTTTTTGGGAACAATAATAGATTCCTTAGAAATGAGGATTTTTCTGACAGAGGTCAGGAAATCAAAGATTCTAAGCTCTTGTCAAGTACTTCATTCTGTTCTTCGTCCTTCCATAGCGCAGTGCATGGAAGTAATAGGATTGATGGTTGCAGCAATGGACATAGTTCCTTTTGCACGAATTCATCTAAGACCATTACAACTGTGCATGCTCAGACAGTGGAATGGGGATTATACAGACTTGTCTCCGACAATTCAAGTAGATCAAAAGACCAGAGATTCACTCCGTTGGTGGCTGATCCTGGACAACCTGTCACAGGGAATGAGCTTCCGCAGACCAGAGTGGGTCATTGTCACGACCGACGCCAGTCTGGTGGGCTGGGGCGCGGTCTGGGAACCCCTGAAAGCTCAGGGTCTATGGTCTCGGGAAGAATCTCTTCTCCCGATAAACATTCTGGAACTGAGAGCGATATTCAATGCTCTCAAAGCTTGGCCTCAACTAGCAAAGGCCAAATTCATAAGGTTTCAATCAGACAACATGACGACTGTTGCATATATCAACCATCAGGGGGGAACAAGAAGTTCCCTGGCGATGGAGGAAGTGACCAAGATAATTCAATGGGCGGAGGATCACTCCTGCCACTTGTCTGCAATCCACATCCCAGGAGTGGAAAATTGGGAAGCGGATTTTCTGAGTCGTCAGACATTCCATCCGGGGGAGTGGGAACTCCATCCGGAAATCTTTGCCCAAATAACTCAATTATGGGGCATTCCAGACATGGATCTGATGACCTCTCGTCAGAACTTCAAGGTTCCTTGCTACGGGTCCAGATCCAGGGATCCCAAGGCGACTCTAGTAGATGCACTAGTAGCACCTTGGACCTTCAACCTAGCTTATGTATTCCCACCGTTTCCTCTCATTCCCAGGCTGGTAGCCAGGATCAATCAGGAGAGGGCTTCGGTGATCTTGATAGCTCCTGCGTGGCCATGCAGGACTTGGTATGCAGACCTGGTGAATATGTCATCGGCTCCACCATGGAAGCTACCTTTGAGACAGGACCTTCTTGTTCAAGGTCCATTCGAACATCCGAATCTGGTTTCCCTCCAACTGACGGCTTGGAGATTGAACGCTTGATTTTATCAAAGCGTGGGTTTTCAGATTCTGTAATAGATACTCTGATTCAGGCCAGAAAGCCTGTAACTAGAAAAATTTACCATAAAATATGGAAAAAATATATCTGTTGGTGTGAATCTAAAGGATTCCCATGGAACAAGATAAAAATTCCTAAGATTCTATCCTTTCTACAAGAAGGTTTGGAGAAAGGATTATCTGCAAGTTCTCTGAAGGGACAGATCTCTGCTTTATCTGTTTTACTTCACAAAAGGCTGGCAGCTGTGCCAGACGTTCAAGCATTTGTTCAGGCTCTGGTTAGAATTAAGCCTGTTTACAGACCTTTGACTCCTCCCTGGAGTCTAAATCTAGTTCTTTCAGTTCTTCAAGGGGTTCCGTTTGAACCCTTACATTCCGTAGATATTAAGTTATTATCTTGGAAAGTTTTGTTTTTGGTTGCAATTTCTTCTGCTAGAAGAGTTTCAGAGTTATCTGCTCTGCAGTGTTCTCCGCCCTATCTGGTGTTCCATGCAGATAAGGTGGTTTTGCGTACTAAGCCTGGTTTTCTTCCGAAAGTTGTTTCCAACAAAAATATTAACCAGGAGATAGTTGTACCTTCTTTGTGTCCGAACCCAGTTTCAAAGAAGGAACGTTTGTTACACTATTTGGACGTAGTCCGTGCTCTAAAATTCTATTTAGAGGCTACTAAAGATTTCAGACAAACATCTTCTTTGTTTGTTGTTTATTCTGGTAAAAGGAGAGGTCAAAAAGCAACTTCTACCTCTCTTTCTTTTTGGCTTAAAAGCATTATCCGATTGGCTTATGAGACTGCCGGACGGCAGCCTCCTGAAAGAATCACAGCTCACTCCACTAGGGCTGTGGCTTCCACATGGGCCTTCAAGAACGAGGCTTCTGTTGACCAGATATGTAAGGCAGCGACTTGGTCTTCACTGCACACTTTTGCCAAATTTTACAAATTTGATACTTTTGCTTCTTCGGAGGCTATTTTTGGGAGAAAGGTTTTGCAAGCCGTGGTGCCTTCCATTTAGGTGACCTGATTTGCTCCCTCCCTTCATCCGTGTCCTAAAGCTTTGGTATTGGTTCCCACAAGTAAGGATGACGCAGTGGACCGGACACACCTATGTTGGAGAAAACAGAATTTATGCTTACCTGATAAATTACTTTCTCCAACGGTGTGTCCGGTCCACGGCCCGCCTGGGTTTTTTAATCAGGTCTGATGAATTATTTTCTCTAACTACAGTCACCACGGTATCATATGGTTTCTCCTATGCATATTTCCTCCTGTACGTCGGTCGAATGACTGGGGTAGGCGGAGCCTAGGAGGGATCATGTGACCAGCTTTGCTGGGCTCTTTGCCATTTCCTGTTGGGGAGGAGAATATCCCACAAGTAAGGATGACGCCGTGGACCGGACACACCGTTGGAGAAAGTAATTTATCAGGTAAGCATAAATTCTGTTTTTTTTTTTTTTTTTACAGGCAGTGGTCACTTCCATTTAAGTACCTGCCTTGTCCCTCCCATCATCCGTGTACTTTAGCTTTGGTATTGGTATCTCATAAGTAATGGATGATCCGTGGACTGGATACAGTTAACAAGAGAAAACATAATTTATGCTTACCTGATAAATTTATTTCTCTTGTAGTGTATCCAGTCCACGGCCCGCCCTGTCGTTTTAAGGCAGGTCTAAATTTTAATTAAACTACAGTCACCACTGCACCCTATGGTTTCTCCTTTCTTGTCTTGTTTCGGTCGAATGACTGGATATGACATGTGAGGGGAGGAGCTATATAGCAGCTCTGCTTGGGTGATCCTCTTGCAACTTCCTGTTGGGAAGGAGAATATCCCATAAGTAATGGATGATCCGTGGACTGGATACACTACAAGAGAAATAAATTTATCAGGTAAGCATAAATTATGTTTTTTGCAAAATGATCACTGGAGCCCTTCCTACTGCTAGATAAGGGAGCAGACAAGCTGAAAGCTAGATATGGCTTCCTGTAGAGGCCCCAGCCTCCTTGTAGGGCTGTGACAGAAAGTAATGGACACAGCACAAATTAAATTGAATGTTCATTTTGATTAATTAGTGCCCGGTTTTTAATAAACCTATTAAAAACAAGGGCACTTTAATTCATCAAAATTGACATTTCACGGTTTACTTCAAAAACTTACCTTTTAATCCTTGCAGCAGCTCCAGCAATTCCCCCAGCTGTCGGAAGCCTCTGCAGACGTCAGAAATGATGAATCAGGCTTTCTCCAATCGCAGCTTTCCCCCCGGTGGAATCTTGGCTTGATTTAACGCTGTGATTGGAGGAATCCGGATTCATCATTTTGGACCCGATAAGACTGCTTGTGACGGGCGGAGGAAGTGCTGGAGCGGCTGCCAGGATTAAAAGGTAAGTTTTTGAAGTAAACAGTGAAATGTCAATTTTGATGAATTAAAGTGCCCTTGTTTTTAATAGGTTTATTAAAAACAGGTCACTAATTAATCAAAATGGACCTTCACTTTTAAGTTAAAAAAAGAAAAATAAGATAAAAATTGCACTCATTTCTATTAAGTATAAGCCAATGCTTGGTCTGTGTTAATGTTTTAATAAGAAAGCACTGTTTTTATATATCCCTTTTTTATTTTGACTTGTATCAATAAATTACATATACTTTTTATGTACCAAAGTGCATTTGTTCTATGTTTATCTGCTTTCACAGCAGTGTGAATAGGTACTTTTGCTTCACATCACAAAGACTGTAAAGGCTGTTTTACAGTTATTAATTTGTATTCCCTTGAAAACTACCCATTGAGTCTGCAGATCTCTGCTGTGTTTTACATGCATAGTATAAGAAGCCTACAGTGAACCTAATAGTCAGCATACTTGGAGGCAATATTTTTTTAGGATTTTTATTTTACCGTGTTTCTAAATATACCTTCTGTTTATCTGCTCAGATATGTTTGCTTTGTATTTACACTTTTTTTTTCTTTCTTTGCAGTGTTACCCTAGCAATATATTACCACATAAAGAACAGGTAAGATTTGGTTACTAAAACTATTACTGAGTATAGTATTATGTAACTTTCCAAGATAAAATTATTATTTCAAGTACAGTTTGTTCTGTAAACTCAGTATTTTGTTTTATAAAATAAGTCAGTTACTACTTTTAATATATATTTTTTATTTTAGAGACTCTAACAGATCCTTGGATATATTTGATGAAAAATTACATCCATTAACAGTAAGTCATGCTCATTTAACTTCTTTCATGCCATATAGCCCATTCTATTAGCAGCACTTATAAAATGATCACTAGTTAAGATGTAATCACGTTTACATAATGTACAACTACACTTAAATTGGCAGTATTATTTAGTCAGGTGGTATTACTTTTAATGGTGAGGCTGTATGTGCCAGCACCATTGGTATGAGGCTGTATGTGCCAGCACCATTGGTATGAGGCTGTATGTGCCAGCACCATTGGTATGAGGCTGTATGTGCCAGCACCATTGGTATGAGGCTGTATGTGCCAGCACCATTGGTATGAGGCTGTATGTGCCAGCACCATTGGTATGAGGCTGTATGTGCCAGCACCATTGGTATGAGGCTGTATGTGCCAGCACCGTTGGTGTTTGGGGGCTGTATGTGCCAGCGCAGTTGGTGTGGGGGGCTGAATGTGCCAGCGCCGTTGGTGTGGGGGGCTGAATGTGCCAGCGCCGTTGGTGTGGGGGGCTGAATGTGCCAGCGCCATTGGTGTGGGGGGCTGAATGTGCCAGCGCCGTTGGTGTGGGAGGCTGAATGTGCCAGCGCCGTTGGTGTGGGAGGCTGAATGTGCCAGCGCCGTTGGTGTGGGAGGCTGAATGTGCCAGCGCCGTTGGTGTGGGAGGCTGAATGTGCCAGCGCCGTTGGTGTGGGAGGCTGAATGTGCCAGCGCCGTTGGTGTGGGGGGCTGAATGTGCCAGCGCCGTTGGTGTGGGGGGCTGAATGTGCCAGCGCCGTTGGTGTGGGGGGCTGAATGTGCCAGCGCCGTTGGTGTGGGGGGCTGAATGTGCCAGCGCCGTTGGTGTGGGGGGCTGAATGTTCCAACACCAACTGGCCTTTAGACACATTCTTACACTTATCAACACTAGCAAAAAACATTATAGAAAACGGGACAGATGTATTTGCAGCTTATTAGCCAACAAGAAAAATGAATAGCAAGACAACACATGGGTCAGTGGGCTTTATACTTCAAAGAGGGGGATGAGTGTGGAACTGAGCTCTTATGGGGCCGCTTAATTGTAAATTTTCCCGGTGCTACTCCTTTTAAAGGAATTTACAAGGTTCTATGGGGGTCACACCATATGGGATGTGACAAAACAAGAGATTATGAGTGCACAAATAGCTCCCAAAATAAATAGTATTAAAACTTACACTTGTATTTAAAATAATTAAAATAAAGATACCTTGGTTCTAAGAACCTACAAATAAATTAAACCAATAGACACACAGAAACCTGAATCTAAGCTCCAAAAATAGTGGCAGGAAGCTTAGAGCAAAAACACCCCCTGTATTCCTGGCCGATAACCGGTCACGTCAACATCAGTTGGGGGCATGCAATTCGACAGGTTTCAATAAAAAAGGAAAATAAGTTGCTATGCGTTTCGGCCCGTATACAGGCCTTTTTCAAGCTTAAATGGTCAAGAAAGAGTTAAGTTCTGCAATAAATTAACCAGTCTAAAAGGACAGTTTACTCAAAATTATACTTCCATGATTCAGATAGATCAATTTTAAACAACTTTACATTTTATCTAATTTGCTTTGTTGTTTTGTTATCCTTTGTTGAATATTATACCTAGATAGATTCAGGAGTAGCAATGCACTACTGGGAACTAGCAGGTGATTGGTGGCTGCAAATGTATGCCTCATGTCATTGGCTCATCTAACGCATTTATCTACCTCCCAGTAGTGCTTTACTCCTGAGCCTACCTAGATCTTGGAGAACAATAAAAGTTGGAATAGAAAGTTGTTCTATCTGAATTTGTTTAATTTTGACGTTTTCCCCTTTTAAATGGAAAATGTTGACTTGAAATGTTATACTTTCTATTGTGTTGAAAAAAAGTTTCTCTTTTTTTCTCTTTTTTTTATTTCTAGAATGTTCATTCAAAGAAACTTTTGTTGGAAACCAGGGGAGTTGTACATTTTTTTTTATCCCTTTTGCGTAAATTTATGTTTAAAGGGACAGTCTAGTCAAAAGGAAACTTTAATGATTCATATAGGGCAGGCAATTTTAAACAATTTTCCAATTTACTTATATCATCAAAAACATAATTTATGTAAGAACTTACCTGATAAATTAATTTCTTTCATATTAGCAAGAGTCCATGAGCTAGTGACGTATGGGATATACATTCCTACCAGGAGGGGCTAAGTTTCACAAACCTCAAAAATGCCTATAAATACACCCCTCACCACACCCACAATTCAGTTTAACGAATAGCCAAGAAGTGGGGTGATAAGAAAGGAGCGAAAGCATCAAAAATAAGGAATTGGAATAATTGTGCTTTATACAACAAAATCATAACCACCACAAAAAAGGGTGGGCCTCATGGACTCTTGCTAATATGAAAGAAATTAATTCATCAGGTAAGTTCTTACATAAATTATGTTTTCTTTCATGTAATTAGCAAGAGTCCATGAGCTAGTGACGTATGGGATAGCAGATACCCAAGATGTGGAACTTCCACGCAAGAGTCACTAGAGAGGGAGGGATAAAATAAAGACAGCCAATTCCGCTGAAAAAGAATCCACAACCCAAATCAAAAAAATTGAAATAATAAGCAGAAGAATCAAACTGAAACAGCTGCCTGAAGTACTTTTCTACCAAAAACTGCTTCTGAAGAAGAAAAAACATCAAAATGGTAGAATTTAGTAAATATATGCAAAGAAGAGCAAGTTGCTGCTTTGCAAATCTGATCAACAGAAGTAGGGCTGCAACTAACGATTATTTTCATAATCGATTAATCGGCCGATTATTTTTTCGATTAATCGACTAATCGGATAAAAAGAGAATCAATAATAGTTTTCTAAACTTCAGACTAAAACTTTACATTAACACAACTGTTTCTTCAATTTTTAAGCAGCAAAGCACAGTTTTATAATTAAACAAAACAAAACCACAAACTGTTTGAAAAGAGGTAGAACTAGAAAGAGTTAGACTATCACTGTTAATAACATTCTGTTTTTACTCTTTCAGAAACTTTGCATTGAAATGCAAAAATCTCAACATGTCCACATGCTTCTGGCTAAGGCTGGTTCTCCGTTTGCAGCTATATATTCCTGCAGGAGAGAAAAGGCTGTTGAGGTGTATAAGTAGGGTTTTGCCAATTTTACCAAAGTGTGATATTTATCTTTGTTAGCTCTTCACCAATGCTAAGTGTTTTCTACCTTGGCAAGGGGCCTCTCAATAAAGTAACCCTTGACTTCATTCTAACATAAAAATATCTTGAATATCTATATGCAATGGTAAATAACCAGCTATAAGGTTAGGGGAAATATCTAGTCCGCTCTAAAAATAACGAATATATACTTATAAAGGTTGACTCTGGTACATATCACAATTTATTAAAAATATTTAAAAAACTATAAAAAACAAAATCAAAAGCGCTAAGGACTGTATATCAATAACAGGACAAAGCCTTACACATTTATTTATACAGTACATATAATCAGCAATAGCAAGCAATACGCTAATAATTGTGCAAACAGATAATAGTGCACATCAATTTAAATAACTTCCATCAATCTAGGGGCAAGGTGTAAACAACAAGCTTGGCACTATATCATGAAAAGCATAGTTCCAAATCACCAGATTTAAAATAAACAATCCAAATGATGACTATTATAGCTGGGTTGCACATAAGCCAGGGGTAGTTGTAAACGTATACTGTCCTGAAAAAGTGAAAATTAGACGTCTGTAGACGTCCTTTAGGCTAAGGACATAACCATAAAACACAATTCCATATGCAGGAGTTCATTGGAGTGAAGCAGCTGGTGTTGTGCACCAACTAATTGCAAACCAACTAATCGATTATGAGATTATGAGATTCGTTGACAACTATTTCCATAATCGATTATTATCGATTATGACGATTAGTTGTTGCAGCTCTAAACAGAAGCTTCATTCCTAAAAACCCAGGAAGTAGAAACTGACCTAGTAGAATGAGCCGTAATCCTTTGAGGCGGGGATCTACCCGACTCCACATAAGCAAGATGAATCAAAGACTTTAACCAAGAAGCCAAAGAAATGGCAGAAGCCTTCTGACCTTTCCTAGAACCAGAAAAGATAACAAATAGACTAGAAGTCTTTCTGAAACCTTTAGTAGCTTCAACATAATATTTCAAAACTCTTACTACATCCAAAGAATGTAAAGATCTCTCCAGAGAATTCTTAGGATTAGGACACAATGAAGGGACAACAATTTCTCTACTAATGTTGTTTGAATTCACAACTTTAGGTAAAAATTTAAATGAAGTCCGCAAAACCGCCTTATCCTGATGAAAAATCAGAAAAGGAGATTCACAAGAAAGAGCAGATAACTCAAACTCTTCTAGCAGAAGAGATGGCCAAACGGAACAAAACTTTCCAAGAAAGTAATTTAATATCCAGAGAATGCATAGGTTCAAACAGAGGAGCCTGTAAAGCCCTCAGAACCAAATTAAGACTCCAAGGAGGAAAGATTTACTTAACAGGCTTGATACGAACCAAAGCCTGTACAAAACAATGAATATCAGGATGATTAGCAATCTTTCTGTGAAAAAGAACAGAAAGAGCAGAGATTTGTCCTTTCAAGGAACTTGCAGATAAACCCTTATCCAAACCATCCTGAAGAAACTGTAAAATTCTAGGAATTCTAAAAGAATGCCAAGAAAATTTATGAGAAGAACACCAAGAAATGCAAGTCTTCCAGACTCCGTAATAAATCTTCCTAGACACAGATTTACGAGCCTGTAACATAGTATTAATCACTGAGTCAGAGAAACCTCTATGACTAAGTATCAAGCGTTCAATCTCCATACCTTCAAATTTAATGATTTGAGATCTTGATGGAAAAATGGGCCTTGAGATAGGTCTGGCCTTAACGGAAGTGTCCAAGGTTGGCAACTGGCCATCCGAACGAGATCCGCATACCAAAATCTGTGAGGCCATGCTGGAGCCACCAGCAGTACAAACGAACGCTCCATTAAGATTTTGGAAATCACTTTTGGAAGAAGAACTAGAGGCGGAAAGATATAAGCAGGTTGATAATTCCAAGGAAGCGACAACGCGTCCACTGCTTCCACCCGAGGATCCCTGGATCTGGACAGATACCTGGGAAGTTTCTTGTTTAGATGAGAGGCCATCAGATCTATTTCTGGAAGTCCCCAGATTTGAACAATCTGAAGAAATACCTCTGAGTGAAGAGACCATTTGGCCGGATGTAGCGTCTGGCGACTGAGATAATCCGCTTCCCAATTGTCTATACCTGGGATGTGAACCGCAGAGATTAGACAGGAGCTGGATTCCGCCCATACAAGTATCCGAGATACTTCTTTCATAGCCTGAGGATTGTGAGTCCCTCCTTGATGATTACATACGCCACGGTTGTAACATTGTCTGTCTGAAAACAAATAAACGATTCTCTCTTCAGAAGAGGCCAGAACTGAAGAACTCTGAAAATCGCACGGAGTTCCAAAATGTTGATTGGTAATCTTGCCTCCTGAGATTCCCAAACCCCCTGCGCTGTCAGAGATCCCCATACAGCTCCCCAACCTGAAAGACTCGCATCTGTTGAGATCACAGTCCAGGTTGGACGAGCAAAAGAGTCCCCTTGAATTAAACAATGGTGATCCAACCACCAAGTCTGAGAAGATCGAACATTGGGATTTAAGGATATTAATTGTGATATCTTTGTATAATCCCTGCACCATTGGTTCAGCATACAAAGCTGAAGAGGTCTCATGTGAAAACGAGCAAAAGGGATCGCGTCCGATGCAGCAGTCATGAGACCTAGAATTTCCATGCACAAAGCTACAGAAGGGAACGATGAAGACTGAAGGTTTTGACAAGCTGAAACCAATTTCAGACGTCTCTTTTCTGTTAGAGACAAAGTCATGAACACTGAATCTATTTGGAAACCCAAAAAGGTTACCCTTGTCTGAGGAATCAAGGAACTCTTTGGTAAATTGATCCTCCAACCATGTCTTTGAAGAAACAACACAAGTTGATTCATTTGAGATTCTGCAGAATGTAAAGACTGAGCAAGTACCAAGATATCGTCCAAATAAGGAAATACCGCAATACCCTGTTTTCTGATTACAGAAAGAAGGGCACCGAGAACCTTCGAAAAGATCCTTGGAGCTGTTGCTAGGCCAAAAGGAAGAGCAGCAAACTGGTAATGCTTGTCTAGAAAAGAGAATCTCAGGAACTGATAGTGATCTGGATGAATTGGAATATGAAGATATGCATCCTGTAAGTCTATTGTAGACATATAATGCCCTTGCTGAACAAAAGGCAGAATAGTCCTTATACTCACCATTTTGAATGTTGGTATCCTTACATAACGATTCAATATTTTTAGATCCAGAACTGGTCTGAAGGAATTCTCCTTCTTTGGTACAATGAACAGATTTGAGTAAAACCCCAGACCCTGTTCCAGAGCTGGAACTGGCACAATTACCCAAGCTGACTCTAGGTCTGAAACACATTTCAGAAACGCCTGAGCCTTTACTGGGTTTACTGGAATGCATGAGAGAAAAAAATCTTCTCACAGGCGGCCTTACCTTGAAACCTATTCTGTACCCTTTTGAAACAATGTTCTGAATCCAAAGATTGTGAATCTAATTTATCCAAACCTCTTTGAAAAATTAAGTTCAACAAGACACTGGAGGTCGCTAATGAATCCTAAAATAACCAAATAAAATATAATCCAAATAATACTACAAGATATGATACAAAACAATATAAAAAAATGTGAAGAATGGTAAATGGCACCTCATTAAATGTGTAGTAACCCAGTATGAGAGTCCACTAAATAAGAGTTAAACAGACAGTCTGTTGAATCAATATGGAGTCCAATGTGATATCAGCCGACCGTTACAGCCTCCAAATAGCCGCAGAAAGGAATCCTCTCTTTAGATGATGGCAGGCGTATCTGTGTAGATTAAAAATAGAGAAAGACGACCATTGTGTGCATCCACAGCTCAAAGTAGCCCACACATACAGCAACACTCTATTTCCAGGGTACTCACCCTCTGGCCAAGCACACCAATGTGCTTGTGGACACGGACTGGCTATCAGAGCAAACCAGCTTGCTCTCTCTGGCAACACTCTCCTCACAGACGCCGGACAAACAGCAGACTCCCTGGAACGCCAGACAACAGCTGACTCACTGGAACTCCACAGCGGTTTGCTAATGAGCACCTTACTTGTTATGAATAGCGGATAATGATTTTAAAAGAAAAATCCTTTAATCATTGATAAAGCATACAATCCTTAATACACAAGTAGGTGAATAATGTACAACAGTAAAATTTGCTATGCGTTTCTCAGCTCAATCGGCCGTTTCCTCAGGCATAATGCAGTACACTTTTGAACCTGCTATATAATGCCGCTCATTACCGAACCTATAATTGCATGGGGGTGTGTGTGTAGTCAGACCAATAGAAGCCTGTCTTTTTCAATCTTACAAACAGCTGTCATCCTACCTAAAATCAACCCTACACAGTTGGATTGAATGGATACAAGTAAAATCCCTATGTCTGTGACCCACATTAGTACATACTAAAGATATAAAAATCAAACTGTCACTGCGGTCACTTACTGACCCTGTCTGTCTCACCGGATATTTGCTGGAATTGATACAATTGGTGATCACTTTTACAAAAATATCCGGACCAGCCAGATTTTATTTAGCCTTTGTTGGTAGCTCTGTGGCTCTATAGTAATGTGGTTAAAACAATTGACAAGCAATGGTTAGTGCAGTCCGTGAACAGCCGACAATTAATACCTCGGCATTGCTCTCTATTAGTCTCCAAGTTGCAACGGGGAACATCATGATTAACGCTTGCCTTTCATGTATAAGTAGAATAGGTGATAGAATTAACTATTAATAATAAAATACTTCACATGTTAGCCGCATTGAATAATAGGTAAAAAACTAATGTACAAAATTCTAATTTTTCATTTGGGTAATCTCCTTAAATATATCTTAAAAATATACAAGAGGGACCTAAAAAAACAGTGCTTTCTGATTGCTATAAAATACGGGGTATTTCTGCAATCACTATTATGGTAAAGTCCCTACGATAAATGGTTACAACTGCACCCTTTA
The DNA here is from genome assembly GCF_027579735.1 of Bombina bombina. Lineage (NCBI taxonomy): Eukaryota > Metazoa > Chordata > Amphibia > Anura > Bombinatoridae > Bombina > Bombina bombina. Next base: position 530,687,159 of record NC_069499.1, on the reverse strand, counting down.
ACCGCAAATTGCGATATCTACAATTTCTAGCTGTATTCAAGCAGCATATGGGTCAACTAGTAATATAAACATTCCCAAAGTATATATATTTAGGTATAGATTGGATACCCACTTCCATTTTGCTAAATTGGAAGCTTCTTATGTGAATAGTAAACTGAAGTGATATATACGCATAGCAATAAAGATATGCATAATTGTTCTTTTATGTTGTCAAATTTCCTTCCCATTGTATGCATCAAATACATAAAGACCCATTAATATACAGTATGTCATACACTGTTTAAAACGATATAAGGGAAAAACTAAATGATATAGTAAACTTAATACAAGATAATCACTAATCTCTACATAGAAAATAATTACGTCTACCACCGTGAAGCGCAAAAGCCCTACATGGTGCACAAACCTCTAAACCTAACCTTAGGGGTAAAGATATAATTAATGTTTGAGAACTAATACTGTTTATCGTTTTTGATTTGGACCACAATTGGTTATCCATAATTTACAATATATTAATTGTTGAAAGAAAAACGTATAGAAATACTATCCAATTATTCAAAACCCATCAAATTTAATCTGATTATTTATATTTATCTAAAATACTTTATGTACGATGACTATAGAATGAGGAATTAATTAATAATTTAATATTTACATTATTAGATATCATACTTATTTTTATTTTTATCTATTTTTTACACATAACTTTTTATAGTTTGTGTTGGGAGTTGCTGCTTTATATTTCATTTTAACGAATATCATCTGTACTAATTTAACACACAGAAGTTTTGTTTCACTATACCAGTACCAATACATATATTGGATTAATTGTATAATAAGGGTGTCTGATCACACATTGTTCCATATTTTGGTTACTGTTTAGTAACTAGACATTTGAAGCAAACATTGTATTTCATTTTTCTAGATGTACTTTAATCTTGTACTGTACCATAGCGCCCTCTAGTGATTGATTCACAGATTGTATCTTTGAAAAATTGTAACCTGCCCCCTACCAGCTGTGCTGGAATGAGGGCCGCACCTTCATGCGGATTTAGGAGCTGGTTTTGACTTTCTTAAAGGCTTGGATTTATTCCAGATTGGAGAATGTTTCCAAACGGAAACTTTTCCTTTAGGGGAAGGGTCAGGCTTCTGTTAATCTGACGAAAGGAACGAAAACTATTAGCAGCCCTATATTTACCTTTAGATTTTTTTGTCCTGAGGCAAAAAGGCTCCCTTCCTTCCCCCCAGTAACAGTTGAAATTATTGAATCCAACTGTGAACCAAATAATTTATTACCTTGGAAAGAAAGAGAAAGCAATGTTGACTTAGAAGTCATATCTGCATTCCAAGAGTTAAGCCATAAAGCTCTTCTAGCTAAAATAGCTAAAGACATATAATGATATCAAAAATGGCATCACAAACAAAGTTATTAGCATGTTGAAGAAGTTTAACAATGCTATCAGCATTATGGTCTGACACTTGTTGCGCTAAAGCCTCCAACCAGAAAGTGGAAGCTGCAGCAACATCAGCCAAAGAAATAGCAGGTCTAAGAAGATTACCTGAACATAAATAAGCCTTCCTTAGAAAGGATTCAAGCTTCCTATCTAAAGGATCCTTAAAAGAAGTACTATCTGCCGTAGGAATAGTAGTACGTTTAGCAAGAGTAGAGAGAGCCCCATCAACTTTGGGGATTTTTTCCCAAAACTCTAATCTATTAGATGGCAAAGGGTACAATTTCTTAAACCTTGGAGAAGGAGTAAATGAAGTACCCAGACTATTCCATTCCCTAGAAATTACTTCTGAAATAGCATCAGGAACTGGAAAAACTTCTGGAAAAACTACATGAGGTTTAAACGCTTATTAGATTTAATATCAAGAGGACTAGACTCCTCCATATCTAATGCAATCAACACTTCTTTAAGTAAAGAACGAATAAACTCCATCTTAAACAAATATGAAGATTTATCAGTGTCAATATCTGAGGCAGAATCTTCTGAACCAGATAGATCCTCATCAGAAATAGATAAGTCAGAATGATGGCGGTCATTTAAAAATTCATCTGAAATATGAGAAGTTTTAAAAGACCTTTTACGTTTACTGGAAGGAGGAATAACAGACAGAGCCTTCCGAATAGAATTAGAAACAAATTCTCTTACATTAACAGGAACATCCTGAACATTAGATGTTGAAGGAAAAACAACAGGTAATGGATTATTACTAATGGAGACATTATCTGCGTTAGAAAGTTTATCATGACAACTAACACAAACTACAGCTGGAGGAACAGTTACCAAAAGTTTACAACAAATGCACTTAGCTTTGGTAGAACCAACATTATGCAGCGTCTTTCCAGAAGTAGATTCTGATCCAGGGTCAGGTTGTGACATCTTGCAATATGTAATAGAAAAAAACAACATATAAAGCAAAATTATCAAATTCCTTAAATGACAGTTTCAGGAATGGGAAAAAATGCAAAACAAACAAGCCTCTAGCAACCAGAAGCAACAAAAAAGTGAGACTGAAATAATGTGCCAAGTATGACGCCCACATTATTTGGCGCCAAGTAGGACGCCCACATTATTTGGCGCCAAGTAGGACGCCCACATTATTTGGCGCCAAGTAGGACGCCCACATTATTTGGCGCCAAGTAGGACGCCCACATTATTTGGCGCCAAGTAGGACGCCCACATTATTTGGCGCCAAGTAGGACGCCCACATTATTTGGCGCCAAGTAGGACGCCCACATTATTTGGCGCCAAGTAGGACGCCCACATTATTTGGCGCCAAGTAGGACGCCCACATTATTTGGCGCCAAGTAGGACGCCCACATTATTTGGCGCCAAGTAGGACGCCCACATTATTTGGCGCCAAGTAGGACGCCCACATTATTTGGCGCCAAGTAGGACGCCCACATTATTTGGCGCCAAGTAGGACGCCCACATTATTTGGCGCCAAGTAGGACGCCCACATTATTTGGCGCCAAGTAGGACGCCCACATTATTTGGCGCCAAGTAGGACGCCCACATTATTTGGCGCCAAGTAGGACGCCCACATTATTTGGCGCCAAGTAGGACGCCCACATTATTTGGCGCCAAGTAGGACGCCCACATTATTTGGCGCCAAGTAGGACGCCCACATTATTTGGCGCCAAGTAGGACGCCCACAATTTTTGGCGCAAAAAACGTCTAACACACATGCGTCAAAAAATTACACAACCAATGACGAAATTTTACGCCAAAAAAGTTCCCGCCAAAAATGACGCAATAAATTGAAGCATTTTCTGCACCCGCGAGGCTAACAGCCCGCAAGAAAAAAAGTCAAATTGAAATTTTTTTAAGGTAAGAAAAAATATTTATTCATATGCATTTTCCCAAAAAATGAAACTGACAGTCTGAAAGAAGGAATACTGATTATCCTGAATCATGGCAAATACAAGTTTAAAACATATTTCTTCTGTTAAGTGTAGTCAGTCCACGGGTCATCCATTACTTATGGAATATTTCTCTTCCTAACAGGAAACTGCAAGAGAATTACCCAGCAGAGCTTGCTATATAGCTCCTCCCCTCACCTGTCATACTCAGTCATTCTCTTGCAGCCTAACAGATAGGAAGCTGTGAGAGATCTGTGGTGTTTTTTAACTTAGTTTTATTTCTACAATCAAAAGTTTGTTATTTTTAAATGGCACCGGAGTGTGCTGTTTATTCTCAGGCAGCTTTAGAAGAAGAATCTGCATGGGTTTTTTTTTTCTATGGCCTTAGCAGACGTAACTAAGACCCACTGGCTGTTCTCATCTGAGGAAAAGTGAGGTAACTTCAGAGAAGGGGAATAGCATGCAGGGCCCCCCTGCAACAAATAGGTATGTGCAGTAAATTATTTTCTGAGGAATGGAATTGACTGAGAAAATACTGCTGATGCCATTGTAAAGTAAGTTCAGCCTTAAATGCAGCGATAGCGACTGGTATCAGGCTGATGTGTGTGTGTGTGGGTGTGCACTGAATGTATTTTCTAAGGAATGGAATTGACTCTGAAAATACTGTAAATACTGAAATAATGTATGAGCCTTAACTGCAGTAAATGCGACTGGTAGCAGGCTTATTAATAATAATACATAACTTTCAAATGTATGTTTAAAACGTTTACTGGCATGTTAATCGTTTTTTGTGAGGTACTTGGTGATAAAACTTATTGGGGCTTGATTTTTACCACATGGCCATTTTTGTTTTCTGCATAGAAACAGTTTCTGAGCTTCCCCACTGTTGTAATATGAGTGGGAGGGGCCTATTTTAGCGCTTTTTTGCGCAGTAAAAATTCAGTCACAATCTGTCTACTTCATCCTCCATGATCCAGATCGTCTCTAGAGAGCTCAGGGGTCTTCAAAATCCATTTTGAGGGAGGTAATCAGTCACAGTAGTCCTGTGACAGTGTATTTGACTGTGAGAAAAACGTTAATTATATAATTGTTATCCGTTTTTGGGTACTAAGGGGTTAATCATCCATTTGCTGGTGGGTGCAATCCTTTGCTAACTTAATACATTTACTGTGAAAATTTGGTTGCTATAACTATTTTTGTTCATTGTTATTTCAACTGTGTCAGTTTTTCTGTGCTTCTTAAAGGCACAGTAACGTTTTTTATATTGCTTGTAAATTAATTTTGAAAAGTATTTCCAAGTTTGCTAGTCTCATTGCTAGTTTGTTTAAACATGTCTGACTCAGATGAATCTCTTTGTTCACTATGTTTAAAGGCCAATGTGGAGCCCAATAGAAATTTGTGTACCAATTGCATTGATGCTACTTTGAATAAAAGTCAATCTTTACATGTAAAGAAATTATCACCAGACGACGAGGGGAAAGTTATGCCGACTAACTCTCCTCACGTGTCAGTACCTGCGCCTCCCGCTCAGGAGGTGCGTGATTTTGTGGCGCCAAGTACATCAGGGAGGCCCTTACAAATCACTTTGCAAGACATGGCTACTGTTATGACAGAAGTATTATCTAAGTTGCCAGATTTAAGAGGCAAGCGCGATAGCTCTGGGTTAAGGATAGAGCGCGCGGATGAGATGAGAGCCATGTCAGATACTGCGTCACAGTTTGCAGAACGTGAGGACGGAGAGCTTCATTCTGTGGGTGACGGATCTGATCCAGGGAGACTGGATTCAGAGATTTCCAATTTTAAATTTAAGCTAGAGAACCTCCGCACATTGCTAGGGGAGGTATTAGCGGCTCTGAATGATTGTAACACGGTTGCAATTCCAGAGAAATTATGTAGGTTGGATAAATACTATGCGGTGCCGGTGTGTACTGACGTATTTCCTATACCAAAAAGGCTTACAGAGATTATTAGCAAGGAGTGGGATAGACCTGGTGTGCCTTTTACCCCTCTTCCCATATTTAGGAAAATGTTTCCTATTGACGCCACCACACAAGACTTATGGCAGACGGTCCCTAAGGTGGAGGGAGCAGTTTCTACTTTAGTTAAGCGTACCACTATCCCGGTGGAGGATAGTTATGCCTTTTCAGATCCAGTGGATAAAAAATTAGAGGGTTACCTTAAGAAAATGTTTGTTCAACAAGGTTTTATTTTACAGCCCCTTGCATGCATTGCGCCTGTCACTGCTGCGGCAGCATTCTGGTTTGAGTCTCTGGAAGAGGCCATTCGCTCAGCTCCATTGGATGAAATAATGAACAAGCTTAAAACACTTAAGCTAGCTAACTCATTTGTTTCTGATGCCGTTGTGCATTTAACCAAACTTACGGCTAAGAACTCCGGATTCGCCATCCAAGCACGCAGAGCGCTATGGCTTAAATCCTGGTCAGCTGACGTGACTTCTAAATCTAAATTGCTTAATATTCCTTTCAAAGGGCAGACCTTATTCGGTCCCGGCTTGAAAGAAATTATTGCTGACATTAGGGGAGGTAAGGGCCATGCTCTACCTCAGGACAGGGCCAAATCAAAGGCCAAACAGTCTAATTTTCGTGCCTTTCGTAACTTCAAGGCAGGAGCAGCATCAACTTCCTCCGCTCCAAAACAGGAAGGAGCTGTTGCTCGTTACAGGCAGGGCTGGAAAGTTAACCAGTCCTGGAACAGGGGCAAGCAGGCCAAGAAACCTGCTGCTGCCCCCAAGACAGCATGAAGAGAGGGCCCCCTATCCGGAAACGGATCTAGTGTGGGGCAGACTTTCTCTCTTCGCCCAGGCTTGGGCAAGAGATGTCCAGAATCCCTGGGCGTTGGAGATCATATCCCAGGGATATCTCCTGGACTTCAAGACTTCTCCTCCACGGGGGAGATTTCATCTTTCAAGGTTATCAGCAAACCAAACAAAGAAAGAGGCGTTTCTACGCTGTGTACAAGACCTCTTACTAATGGGGGTAGTCCACCCAGTTCCGCGGACGGAACACGGGCAGGGATTCTATTCAAATCTATTTGTGGTTCCCAAAAAAGAGGGAACCTTCAGACCAATCTTGGACTTAAAAATCCTAAACAAATTTCTAAGAGTTCCATCATTCAAAATGGAGACTATTCGAACCATCCTTCCCATGATCCAAGAGGGTCAGTACATGACCACGGTGGACCTAAAGGATGCCTACCTTCACATACCGATTCACAAGGACCATTACCGGTATTTGAGATTTGCCTTCCTAGACAGGCATTACCAGTTTGTAGCTCTTCCCTTCGGATTAGCTACGGCTCCAAGAATCTTTACAAAAATCCTAGGATCACTTCTGGCGGTACTAAGACCGCGAGGCATAGCGGTGACTCCGTACCTAGACGACATTCTGATACAAGCGTCAAGTTTTCAAACTGCCAAGTCTCATACAGAGATAGTTCTGGCATTTCTGAGGTCGCATGGGTGGAAGGTGAACGTGGAAAAGAGTTCTCTATTACCACTTACAAGAGTTCCCTTTCTAGGGACTCTTATAGATTCTGTAGAGATGAAAATTTACCTGACAGAGGCCAGGTTATTAAAACTTCTAAATGCTTGCCGTGTCCTTCACTCCATTCCACACCCGTCAGTAGCTCAGTGCATGGAAGTAATCGGCTTAATGGTAGCGGCAATGGACATAGTACCATTTGCGCGCCTGCATCTCAGACCGCTGCAATTGTGCATGCTAAGTCAGTGGAACGGGGATTACTCACATTTGTCCCCCCTACTAAATCTGGATCAAGAGACCAGAGATTCTCTTCTATGGTGGCTCTCTCGGCCACATCTGTCCAAGGGGATGACCTTTCGCAGGCCAGATTGGACGATTGTAACAACAGACGCCAGCCTTCTAGGCTGGGGAGCAGTCTGGAATTCCCTGAAAGCTCAGGGATTATGGACTCAGGAGGAGAAACTCCTCCCAATAAATATTCTGGAGTTAAGAGTAATATTAAATGCTCTCCTAGCTTGGCCTCAGTTAGCAACTCTGAGGTTCATCAGATTTCAGTCGGACAACATCACGACTGTGGCTTATATCAACCATCAAGGGGGAACCAGAAGTTCCCTAGCGATGTTGGAAGTCTCAAAGATAATTCGCTGGGCAGAGTCTCACTCTTGCCACCTGTCAGCGATCTACATCCCAGGCGTGGAGAACTGGGAGGCGGATTTTCTAAGTCGCCAGACTTTTCATCCGGGAGAGTGGGAACTTCATCCGGATGTCTTTGCTCAACTGGTTCGTCGTTGGGGCAAACCAGATCTGGATCTCATGGCGTCTCGTCAGAACGCCAAGCTTCCTTGTTACGGATCCAGGTCCAGGGACCCGGGAGCGGTGCTGATAGATGCTCTGACAGCCCCTTGGGTCTTCAACATGGCTTATGTGTTTCCACCATTCCCAATGCTTCCTTGTTTGATTGCCAAGATCAAACAGGAGAGAGCTTCGGTGATTCTGATAGCGCCTGCGTGGCCACGCAGGACCTGGTATGCAGACCTAGTGGACATGTCGTCCTGTCCACCGTGGTCTCTGCCTCTGAGACAGGACCTTCTAATTCAGGGTCCTTTCAAACATCCAAATCTAATTTCTCTGAGGCTGACTGCATGGAGATTGAACGCTTGATTCTATCAAAGCGTGGTTTCTCGGAGTCGGTTATTGATACCTTAATACAGGCTAGGAAGCCTGTTACCAGAAAAATTTACCATAAAATATGGCGTAAATATTTACATTGGTGCGAATCCAAGAGTTACTCATGGAGTAAGGTTAGGATTCCTAGGATATTGTCCTTTCTACAAGAGGGTTTAGAAAAGGGCTTATCTGCTAGTTCGTTAAAGGGACAGATTTCTGCTCTGTCTATTCTTCTACACAAACGTCTGGCTGAAGTTCCAGACGTTCAGGCTTTCTGTCAGGCTTTAACTAGGATTAAGCCTGTGTTTAAGTCTGTTGCTCCGCCGTGGAGCTTAAACTTAGTTCTTAATGTTCTTCAAGGCGTTCCATTTGAACCCCTTCATTCCATTGATATCAAGTTGTTATCTTGGAAAGTTCTGTTTTTGATGGCTATTTCCTCGGCTCGGAGAGTCTCTGAGTTATCTGCCTTACATTGTGATTCTCCTTATCTGATTTTCCATTCAGACAAGGTAGTTCTGCGTACTAAACCTGGGTTCTTACCTAAGGTAGTTACTAACAAGAATATCAATCAAGAGATTGTTGTTCCATCTCTGTGTCCTAACCCTTCTTCAAAGAAGGAACGACTTTTGCATAATCTGGACGTAGTCCGTGCCCTGAAATTCTATTTGCAGGCAACTAAGGATTTTCTGATACCGGTTTGTAACTATCTATTGTGTGTTAAGTGGGTAGGTCTGGCAGGGAAGCACCATAATATGCTCACGGATTGCACGATTGCTAGTCTAAAAATAATTACCAACGAAATAGCTTGTAAGGCGCTCTGACAAATGCTGAGAATTTATTAGTTAGTGTGTTAAAACCTTAATTATTATAGACAATAACTTACAAGCTATTTCGTTGGTAATTATTTTTGGACATCGATTTGTGTCCAGGCTCATTACAAACCAGTATAATTATATGAGCTTGTATTTAACTTAATTTGAGTATATTCAATTGTGTGGGATTCTGACAGAGATAGCACTGCTCCAGTATTGCACCAGTCAGTTAATTTTTTGTGAGGTCAATCCTCTTTTTAGACTAGCAATCGTGCAATCCGTGAGCATATTATGGTGCTTCCCTGCCAGACCTACCCACTTAACACACAATAGATAGTTACAAACCGGTATCTCAGCATTTATCATTTATTTTAAATGCTTTTATATACACCTATTTGTGTGAATGTTTGTCACAATATATTTTAATTTCAACATATATTAAAAGTTACGTTTTATATATCATACCCAATCCTGCAAACTCATCATACAGAACTATTTACTATTAGGACTATTTGAGTGCTCTGTTATATCCATATTTTTCTCTACATTTTTTCAATGTTTATCTAGGATATTGAGCACCCCCCACCCTATTAATTAGTAAAAAAGGAAAAACCTTTTTCCTCTTGTTTATTAGGTATAATTGTGTTGGGGATCTAATATGTATTTTACTATTACAGTATCTCACTACTATTAATTATAAAACTAAGGATTTTCGTCAAACTTCTTCCCTGTTTGTCGTTTACTCTGGACAGAGGAGAGGTCAAAAGGCTTCGACTACCTCTCTCTCTTTTTGGCTTCGTAGCATAATACGATTAGCCTATGAGACTGCTGGACAGCAGCCTCCTGAAAGGATTACAGCTCATTCTACTAGAGCTGTGGCTTCCACCTGGGCCTTTAAAAATGAGGCCTCTGTTGAACAGATTTGCAAGGCTGCGACTTGGTCTTCGCTTCACACTTTTTCAAAATTTTACAAATTTGACACTTTTGCTTCCTCGGAGACTGTGTTTGGGAGAAAGGTACTTCAGGCAGTGGTTCCTTCTGTTTAATGTTCCTGCCTTGTCCCTCCCTTCATCCGTGTACTTTAGCTTTGGTATTGGTATTCCATAAGTAATGGATGACCCGTGGACTGACTACACTTAACAGGAGAAAACATAATTTATGCTTACCTGATAAATTCCTTTCTCCTGTAGTGTAGTCAGTCCACGGCCCGCCCTGTTTTTACAGCAGGTCTAAATTTTAATTAAACTCCAGTCACCACTGTACCCTATGGTTCCTCCTTTCTCGTATGCTTGGTCGAATGACTGAGTATGACAGGTGAGGGGAGGAGCTATATAGCAAGCTCTGCTGGGTAATTCTCTTGCAGTTTCCTGTTAGGAAGAGAAATATTCCATAAGTAATGGATGACCCGTGGACTGACTACACTACAGGAGAAAGGAATTTATCAGGTAAGCATAAATTATGTTATTTAGAACTTCACATATAAAGTGCCCAACCATAGCTTAGAGTGTCATAAACAAAATAAGACTTACCCTAAGACACTCATCTACATATAGTAGATAGTCAAACCAGTACTGAAACGAGAATCAGTAGAGGTAATGGTATATAAGAGTATATCGTCAATCTGAAAAGGGAGGTAGGAGAAGAAATCTCTACGACCGAGAACCTATGAAATAGATCCCCTAGAGGAAGACCATTGTATTCAAATAGGCAATACTCTCTTCACATCCCTCTGACATTCACTGCACTCTGAGAGGAAAACCAGGCTTCAGCCTGCTGTGAAGCCGCATATCAACGAAGAATCTAGCACAAACTTACTTCACCACCTCCATGGGAGGCAAAGTTTGTAAAACTGAATTGTGGGTGTGGTGAGGGGTGTATTTATAGGCATTTTTGAGGTTTGGGAAACTTTGCCCCTCCTGGTAGGAATGTATATCCCATACGTCACTAGCTCATGGACTCTTGCTAATTACATGAAAGAAATGGAAAATGGGTAACAAGGGGATTTTCTATCGTTTTAACAATAATAATTATGGAGTAGACTGTCCCTTTAATGTAACACAATGTGTGTGTTTTTATGGGTGTTTAACAGTATAACTTATTTCTCAAGGCATATCTGATATTATATGCCTTGCTGAATTAGAGGATCCGATACCATCTCTGACTGCAGTATAACGTGGCTTTTTAAAATATGTAAGTCTGCTTTGATGTGCAACTCTTGCATTTGTTTGTTATTTATGTGGTGTGATGTCAGGTGCTTGTGTTTTTCTCCACAGCGAGAAGAGGTGACAGACGAGTATTGTAAACATGATCCAGATCATAAGCACATCTACCGATTTGTGCGGACTCTCTTTAGTGCAGCCCAGCTGACTGCTGAGTGCGCAATCGTCACTTTAGTAAGTATTCATATGTCATCCTAAAACATCAACATTAGTTTAATAAAATGTACATTATTTTACGTTGAGATAATTGTGTTATGTTTATTATTGATTACATTATGAAAAAAACAACAAAATCATACATTTGTCTATATAAGGCTTCTGCAGCCTTTTACCTCCCAAGTTGTTGTTGTTGATGTATGTATGCATGTATGTATTTAGGCTAAGCTTTAAAACTTCATTAAACATTTACGGTTAGGGAAGAATGTTAAAGGAACACTTTAAAGAAATTACAGCTTGGCTTTTTTTGCATCAAAGGGACAGTATATTGAAAAATAGTTTTTCCCTTAATGTGTTTACAACTGCTTGTTTTGCCAACTGCAGAGTAAAAAAGTGTATGAAAATTAGCTTTTAATGTTTTTTGTGTATATTCAAGCTCTGATTTTGTGTTTTGAAGCCACAACCTAATAAAATGGGTTGAGCTTGTAGGTATAATCAGATCTCATTACTGTATACCATTGTGTACATATACATGTTTATCTTATATATGTCCATAAAACAATCTCCAGTACTTGGAGAGAACAATGGAAAATCATCATTGTATTACATTATCTCTGCCATATCTCACTGGGAGTGTAATTTCTTCTGCTAGCTGTGTTTACAAAGCTTATCTATAGCTTGGACCTGCAGCCACAAACTTTCAGAATAGATGGGGATACCACATGCTAAATCAACTATTTCAAATGCCAATATAAGGGTAAAGGAGCTACTTGTAAACAATTTAATACACTCCAGCAGGTAAAGTGGATCATTGGGAACAAATTAAAGGGGAGAAAACGTTAGAGTAAACTGTCCCTTTAAGCATTGCATTATAGACCCTAGCTAACTGTTTAGTCCAGTGCTTTCCAAACTGTGTGTCGTGACACATTAGTGTGTCGGCAGCAGTGTGTAGGTGTGTCCCTGCTTCAGCACAAATTTTTTTTTAATTTAAAATTATTTCTTTTGCAAGATGTACCGAGTCCATGGTTTCATCCTTACTTGTGGGATATTATCCTTCCTAACAGGAAGTGGCAAAGAGAGCACCCACAGCAGAGCTGTCTATATAGCTCCCCCCTTAACTCCACCCTCCAGTCATTCTCTTTGCCGGCTCTAAGCAGGAAGGGTAAAGTGAAAGAGGTGATAAACTTTTAGTTTTTAGTTTTCTTCAAGCAAGAGTTTGTTATTTTTAAATGGTACCGGTGTGTACTATTTACTCTCAGGCAGGAGATGGATGAAGATTTCTGCCTAGAGGATGATGATCTTAGCATTTGTAACTAAGGTCCACTGCTGTTCCCACAGAAGCTGAGGAGTACAGGAAAACTTCAGTGTGAGGAACGGTTTCTTGCTATACACTAATGAGGTATGTTCAGTCGTTTTTTTCTGGAGAGACTGTGATATTCCTGAAAGGCTGACAGTATCCCTATGAGGGAAGGGTAAGCAGTAATCCTAGTCTTATAAGGGGCATTACTAAGCTTGCATAAAGTGGCTAAACTTATGGTTGACACTCAGTTTGAATGAGATATAGCAAACGGTTGTGTGTTCTGGGAGTACGGTTAATAATACTTTAAGGGACAACTGTATTGAGGGTACACTTGGCTTTTTGGGTTTTTTATAACCCACATGGCTGTGAAAATGCTTGGTATGTTTCTTTGAAGGCCTTAGTAACATCAAGTGAGATGGGCGGGGCCTATTTTCGCGCCTCAGTTGCGCAGTTGTTTTCTTAGACAAGCAGCAAGCTCGAACACCGGAGGGTCCTGGTGAACTTCTTGGCTCAAATCGAAGCTTTATCCCCACATTACCAATCCCTAAGGGCAGGTAAGCGCCACAGCAGAGCTGTGGCAAAGTGCTGACAGGGGTTTTACCGGATTTTGACACTTTGTCAATCCGGTTTTCATATTTGGGGGTTAATTGGTTAAATTGCTTGTGGTGCAATCTTACTAAAGCTTATTGATTATACTGTAAAAATTTAGGAAAATTTGAGATAATTTTAAGCAGTTTTGCAGTTTGTGTATGCCTTTTTTCTCTTAAAGGCACAGTACCGTTTTTTATTTTTATTTATTGTTTTTTCATTAAATAAAATGTTTTCCAAGTTTGCTTGTCTCATTACTAGCCTGTTCAACATGTCTGACATTGAGGAAACTCATTGCTCAATATGTTTAGAAGCCATTGGGGAACCCCCTCTTAGAATGTGTCCCACATGTACTGATTTGTCTATAAATTGCAAACAGCATATTTTGACTTATAAGAGTTTGGCACTGGATGATTCTTAGAAGGAAATCAGGTTTTGCCATCTATCTCTCTCCAAGTGTCACAACCAGTAACGCCCGCACAAGTGACGCCAAGTACCTCTAATGCGTCTAATTCTTTCACCTTGCAAGATATGGCCTCAGTTATGAATACTACCCTCACAGAGGTTTTATCTAAACTGCCTGGGTTGCAAGGGAAGCGCAGTAGCTCTGGGTTAAGAACAAATGCTGAGCCTTCTGATGCTTTAGTAGCCGTATCCGATATACCCTCACAATGTTCTGAGGTAGGGATGAGGGATTTGCTGTCTGAGGGAGAGATTTCTGATTCAGGAAAGATGTTCCCTCAGACAGATTCAGATATGACGGCATTTAAATTTAAGCTAGAACACCTCCGCTTATTGCTCAGGGAGGTTGATGATTGTGACCCTATTGTCGTTCCAGATAAATTGTGTAAAATGGATAAATATTTAGAGGTTCCTGTTTACACTGATGTTTTTCCGGTCCCTAAGAGGATTTCGGACATTGTTACTAAGGAGTGGGATAGACCAGGAATTCCATTCGCTCCCCCTCCAGTTTTTCAGAAGATCTTTCCCATATCTGACACCATGCGGGACTCATGGCAGACGGTCCCTAAGGTGGAGGGAGCTATTTCTACTCTGGCTAAGCGTACAACTATACCTATTGAGGACAGTTGTGCTTTCAAAGATCCTATGGATAAAAAATTAGAGGGTCTCCTAAAGAAAATTTTTGTTCATCAAAGTTTTCTTCTCCAGCCTATAGCGTGCATTGTTCCTGTAACCACTGCAGCTGCCTTTTGGTTTGAGGCTCTGGAAGAGGCTCTTCAGGTAGAGACCCCATTAGATGATATTCTGGATAGAATTAGGGCTCTTAAGCTAGCTAATTCTTTCATTACAGACGCCGCTTTTCATCTGGCTAAATTAGCGGCAAAGAACTCAGGTTTTGCCATTTTAGCGCGTAGAGCGTTATGGCTTAAGTCCTGGTCTGTTGATATGTCATCAAAATCTAAGCTTTTAGCCATCCCTTTCAAGGGTAAGACCCTATTCGGGCCTGAACTGAAAGAGATCATTTCAGATATCACTGGAGGGAACGGTCATGCCCTCCCTCAGGATAGGTCAAATAAGATGAGGACCAAACAAAATAATTTTCGTTCCTTTCGAAGGGGGAGATTCCATCTTTCTCAATTGTCTGTAAACCAGACAAAAAAAGAGGCGTTCTTACGCTGTGTAGAAGATCTATTTACCATGGGAGTGATCTGCCCAGTTCCAAAAATAGAACAGGGGCAGGGGTTCTACTCCAATCTGTTTGTGGTTCCCAAAAAAGAGGGAACCTTCAGACCAATTTTAGATCTCAAGATCCTAAACCAATTCCTAAAAGTTCCATCCTTCAAGATGGAGACCATTCGGACTATTTTACCAATGATCCAGGAGGGTCAATATATGACAACTGTGGACTTAAAGGATGCGTATCTACACATTCCTATCCACAAAGATCATCACCAGTTCCTCAGGTTTGCCTTTCTGGACAAGCATTACCAGTTTGTGGCTCTTCCCTTTGGGTTGGCCACGGCGCCAAGAATCTTCATGAAGGTGCTAGGGTCCCTTCTGGCAGTCCTAAGGCCGCGGGGCATAGCAGTGGCGCCTTATCTAGAAGACATCCTAATTCAAGCGTCGACTTTCCAACTAGCCAAGTCTCACACGGACTTAGTGTTGGCCTTTCTAAGATCTCATGGGTGGAAGGTGAACGTAAAAAAGAGTTCTTTCCCCTCTCACAAGAGTTTCATTTCTAGGGACTCTGATAGACTCGGTGGACATGAAAATATTTCTGACGGAGATCAGGAAATCAGATTTTGACCAACTGCCAAGCTCTTTATTCCATTCCTCGGTCGTCAGTGGCTCAGTGTATGGAGGTAATCGGATTAATGGTAGCAGCAATGGACGTAGTTCCATATGCTCGCTTACATCTCAGACCACTGCAACTATGCATGCTCAGACAGTGGAATGGGGATTATGCAGATTTATCTCCTCAGATAAATCTGGATCTAGAGACCAGAGACTCTCTTCTTTGGTGGTTGTTACAGGATCACCTGTCCCGGGGAATGTGTTTCCGCAGGCCAGCGTGGGTTATAGTGACAACAGACGCCAGCCTACTGGGCTGGGGTGCAGTCTGGAATTCCCTGAAAGCACAGGGTTTGTGGACTCAGGAGGAGGCCCTCCTACCGATAAATATTCTGGAATTAAGAGCGATATTCAATGCTCTTCAGGCGTGGCCTCCGCTGGCTTCGGCCGGATTCATCAGATTTCAGTCGGACAACATCACGACTGTGGCTTATATCAATCATCAGGGGGGGAACAAGGAGTTCCTTAGCGATGATAGAAGTTTCCAGAATAATCCGATGGGCAGAGACTCATTCTTGCCATCTATCAGCGATCTATATCCCAGGGGTAGAGAACTGGGAGGCAGATTTTCTAAGTCGTCAGACTTTTTATCCGGGGGGGGTGGGAGCTCCATCCGGAGGTGTTTGCTCAACTGGTTCAGCTATGGGGCACACCAGAATTGGATCTGATGGCGTCTCGTCAGAACGCCAAACTTCCTCGTTACGGATCCAGGTCAAGGGATCCTCCGGCAGTACTTATAGATGCTCTAGCAGTACCCTGGTCGTTCAACCTTGCTTATGTGTTTCCACCTTTCCCTCTCCTGAACTATCTGCATTA